>NC_091119.1:186476542-186566542 GCF_040183065.1 Periplaneta americana | reverse complement strand
ATTAAATAATACATATTATGCATAATACATACATAAGTTTAAACATTAGGCCTATATAAACAATTTTGATACAATGAAAGATAGAATTATTTATGAAAGTAGTGATAATAGAAGTGTGAATACCGGAGGGATACTAAACCAGCGTTGGACGCAGAGAGCTATGTAATTAATTAATGTATCTATATATTCTGTATGATTATAGTGCACAAAAATGTATTCTAAAGTCATGTGTGGAATTTGGTTGTTACGTGGGTGGATTTTAGTGTTGCTAGTCTGGCAACGATGAATAGAAGAATGGATGAATGGACGGACAGACGAACTCACGAACATATGTACTTACGACTTTTAAGGAACCAGAAGGTTCATTGCCGCCCTCACATAAGCCCGCCATCGGTCCCTATCCTGTGCAAGATTAATCCAGTCTCTATCATCATATCCCACCTCCCTCAAATACATTTTAATATTATCCTCCCATCTACGTCTCGGCCTCCCTAAAGGTCCTTTTCCCTCCGATCTCCCAACTAACACTCTATATGCATTTCTGGATTCGCCCATACGTGCTACATGCCCTGCCCATCTCAAACGTCTGGATTTAATGTTCCTAATTATGTCAGGTGAAGTGTACAATGCGTGCAGTTCTGCGTTGTGTAACTTTCTCCATTCCCCTGTAAATAGCACTCAATATAAATAAATAAATAAATAAATAATAAGTAAATAAATAAATAATTAAATAAGTAAATAAATAAATAAATATGTAAATCTATACTAATAATAAATCTGTAGCCGAAATTTTTCTGGTAATTTTCGATTTTCCAAAAATAATTGGTCCTAACATATATAATTAACCACCCTGAAACCGAAAATCGCATTTTTGAATTTTTTTTTATGTCTGTCTGTATGTTTGTTACCTTTTCACGCGATAATGGCTGAACCGATTTATATGAAAATTGGAATATAAATTAAGTTCGTTGTAACTTAGATTTTAGGATATATGGCATTCAAAATACTTTATTTA
Source organism: Periplaneta americana (assembly GCF_040183065.1). Classification (NCBI taxonomy): domain Eukaryota; kingdom Metazoa; phylum Arthropoda; class Insecta; order Blattodea; family Blattidae; genus Periplaneta; species Periplaneta americana. The sequence goes on along the minus strand of NC_091119.1, from coordinate 186,565,527 downwards.
AAAGGGGGGTTATAAGGGAGACTGAATTAATTAAATCGAAATATCTCGCTTATTATTAATTTTTGTGAAAAATGTTACATAACAAAAGTTTCTTTAAAAATGATTTCCGATAAGTGTTGTTCTTTACACAATTTTGATAGCACTGATATTTAACGAGATAAATGAGTTTTAAAATTAAAATAACGCCATCTAAGACGGTGCAATAAATTAAGAACAAATGACTTCGTCTATAAGGAGCCTTGGACAACAACAATCGAAACAGGGGCCTTAGACATCAACAATCGAAAGCTATTAAACATAGCTACAGAGAATATTTCTGTGTTTTTATGAAGTAATATCAGAAGCTAAATTAACCGATTTGTATAATTAATTATTAATTTACCATTGGAAAGTGTAGTTTCTCTAGATGGACATAATGCTATAATGTTATTACAGTAACGTCTGAGTAAATCGAGGACAGGTAAGATTAAAATAGCTTCTTATGCACAGAAAATTTGTTGGGCTTTTTTGTACATTCGTTTTCTGTATTTCTTCAAATAATATTTATGTACACTCAGTTTAATCTCAGAGAATTAACGAATAACGAGAGTGTATTGATTTAGTATGCAGTAATAGTACGTTAGCTTAGCTATCCATTATTTTATAATTCAAATTTTAACTATGCTCAATTGAATCGTGTTAAAATACATAAAATATCTATGCAATAAATGCAATGCAAAAAAAAAATTGGGTAATGAGCAAAGCAGATTATCTTGCGCTGTTGTAAAAGTTGCTTTCTGGATCAATCGTCCTATTTTAATTATGTAATTACTTTTATAGTAACAGGTGCAGCGGAGCGCACGGGTTCGGCTAATAAGTAAATAAATATGTAAATAAGTAAATAAATATTTAAATAAGTAAATAAATAAATACATATTATACATTATACATAAGTTTAAACACACGTCCTCGGTTCTTGCCCGCATGGCGAGGCTTTGCGCAATACCAGACATAACAAAGTAAGAAGCGCCATTGTTCAAGCACTACGTAATACGGGGTTTACTGTTTTCGAAAAGGTTCATGGTCTATCAACCACCGGCAGTAATCGTAGGATAGATATGATCGCTTTCCAGGACCATCGTAGAGCTTTTATAATTGACCCTACAGTTCGTTTAGAGAGTTGCAAGATCCAACCGCAAGATGTCTGTAAGGAGAAACAATCCATCCATGAACCAACAATCACTTATTATCAAGAGAAATATCAATTACAACAGATAGAAGTAATAAGCCTGATGGTCGGTGCAAGAGGATTCATTCCGAAGCAGTTTGTAGATTTTTGCAAGGCTTTTCATTTGCCATAATCTACAATTACCAATGTTTGTATACTTGCGTTGAAAGGTTCGATTGCATTGTTAAGAAATCACCTCAGATAAGACATTGCACTGTAATTTATTTCTTTCTCTTTCTTGCATTGGTTTTTATATTCATAACAAGTTATCCATATAATACAATATGTACTATTCAAAATTTTGTTTTGTAAATAGTATATTTTGTCTTCTAGCAATCCCTGTTTAGGGAGAGTATTTAATAATAATAATAATAATAATAATAATAATAATAATAATAATTCTGGTACAATGAAAGATAGGCTTATTTATGAAAGTAGTGATAAATTATCCTATCTATTATAATAGAAGTGTGAATACCGGAGGGATACTAAACCAGCGTTGGAAGCAGAAATTTATGCAATTAATAAATATATCTATAAATTTTCAGGATTATAGTGCACAAAAATGTACTCTTATTCTAAAGTGATGTGTGGAATTTGGTTGTTACGTGGGTGGATTTTAGTGTTGCTAGTCTGGCAACGATGGATGGATGGATGGATGGGTGGATGGGTGGATGGATGGACGGGTGGATGGATGGATGGATGGGTGGATGGATGGGTGGGTGGATGGATGGATGGATAGATGGTTGGATGGATGGATGGATGGGTGGGTGGATAGATGAACGCACGCACTTAATTATTTACGACTTTTAAGGAACCCAGAGGTTCATTGCCGCCCTCACATAAGCCCGCCATCGGTTCCTATCATGAGCAAGATTAATCCAGTCTCTACAATCATATCCCACTTCTCTCAAATCCATTTTAATGTTATTCTGCCATCTACGTCTCGGCCTCCCCAAAGGTCTTCCTCCCTCCGGCTTCCCAACTAATACTCTATATGCATTTCTGGAATCGCCCATACGTGCTACATGTCCTGCCCATCTCAAACGTCTGGATTTAATGTCCCCAATTATATCACATAAAGACTACAATGCGTGCAGTTCTGCGTTGTGTAACTTTCTCCATTTTCCTGTAACTCCATCCCTCTTAGCCCCTAACATTTTCCCTAACAACCTTATTCTCAAACACCACTAATCTCTGTTCCTTTCTCAAAGTGAGAGTCCAAGTTTATCAACCATACAGAACAACCGGTAATATAGCTGTTTTTATAAAATTCTAACTTTAACATTTTTTGATAGACTAGATGACAAAAGTTTCACAACCCAATAATAACAGACAATTCCCATAGTCTATTTATTCTGCGTTTAATTTCCTCCCGAGTGTAATTTATATTTGTTACTAATGCTCCAAGATATTTGAATTTTTCCACCTCTTCGAAGGATAAATCTCCAATTTTTTATATTCCATTTCGTACAATATTCTCGTCACAAGAGATAATCATATAGGCCTACTTTGTCTTTTCGGGATTTACTTCCAAACCTGTCGCTTTACTTGCTTCAAGTAAAATTCCCGTGTTTCCCCTAATCATTTGTGGATTTTCTCCTAACATATTCACGTCATCCGCATAGACAAGAACTTGATTTAACCCGTTCAATTCTAAATCCTCTCTGTTATCCTGGACTTTTCTCATGCCATATTCTAGAGCGAAGTTAAAAAGTAAAGGTGATCGTGCATCTCCTTGCTTTAGCCCGCAGTGAATTTGGAAAGCATCAGACAGAAGCTAGCCTGTACGGACTCTGCTGTAAGTTTCACTGAGACATTTTAATTAATCGAACTAGTTTCTTGGGATTACCAAATTCAATAAGAATGTTATATAAAACGTCTCTCTTAACCGAGTCATATTCTGTCTTGAAATCTATGAATAAGTGTTGTACTGTACCCTTATACTCCAATTTTTCACCAATATCTGTCGAATACAAAATAATCTTATCAATAGTCAATCTATTATGCCTAAAACCGCACTGATTATCCCCAATAATTTCATATATATAGGGAGTTAATCTTCTCAAAAAATTATTGTATAAAATTTTGTACGATGTCAACAAAAGTGATATTCCTCGAAAGTTACTACAGTTAGTCTTGTCCCCTTCTTAAAAATAGGTCAATTATGGACTCCTTCTATTATTCTGATAGAATATCCTATTCCCAAATAGCAAGTGCAAGCTTTTAAGTAAAAAAAAAAAACTTGGTAAAATGAGTGTTGATAGAATTTCAGCTTCACTTACATTAAAGTGACAACATATAGTCAAGCAACTGAGACTGAATAAGATACAGTAAAAAAAAAAAAAAATTGCATTACTTCAGAACTCCACAATAATAATAAAAAGATTCAGGTCAAGTGCTGCAGTAGTGGAAGACAGTTTGCATAATATTGACTATATGTTACATCTGCCTACAAGCAAAAGCACGCCTCACACAGCATGAAGTCCGTTATTAATGGCTGGGATCTTGGCTAGAAAATTTGTTTCCACATTTTTGTTTTATTGTCTTCCTTCTGTGTCACTAAATGTTACAGATTTAGTATCTTTCTTCATTTCAATTCCCACCAAAAGGGAAAACTTCATTTTTTTCTTAGCCACTTTTGGGATAAGATACTTTCATAAACAAAAAAGATTCTAATCAAACACATGAAAATCACTACCAGAAGACAAAGCCTACTCTAATATCTCCCCCCAAATTAAACCACTCAATTAAACGTTCATTAATATTCTGGTCCAAGTCTATATCGACTAAAATAAATAATTATTATGTTGATGCTGAAGTCCGTAGCGTTTTTGTTCATCACAACACTGCGTCGTTGGGAGATTGTTTATCGTTTGTCATTTGTTACTTGAAATATTATGCATGCAAAAATGCTTTGAATCTTGCGGAATTCAAGGAAGTTTATATTATTTGCAGGCTAAAGAAGATGGGGTGTCAAGTGTAAAAAAAAACGAACACTTCGATATATTCTTCTGTGTGAGTTTAATAGACGAGCAAAGGCAGCGGAGACGGCTCGAAATATTTCTACCGTGTAAGGGGAAAATTCCATGGGGAAAAATCACTGCAAGGAAATGGTTCCGTCGTTTCAACACACAACACAGTTAGTGTCCATCCACAGAAGATGATGTTATGCGTCTAGTGGGATGAAGAAGGCATCGTGTACTACGAACTGCTCCTCAAGAATGTCGCCATTACTGATGACATTTATTGCTAATAACTCAGATGCGGCCGCAATTGAAGAAAACAGACCGGGAAGACTGTATCAAATGCTGTTGCAACATGATAATGTATGCCCGCACTCCGTTAAGATGACTAAAGCATCTATCCAGAGGTGATTCCACATCTCCCGTATTCTCCCGATTTCGCGCCCTCAGATTTACATCTTTTCCGTTCTCTATTATGTCATTCAAATTCGTTATGAGAGATCGGAAACAACCCTGTAGTACACCCCAGATATTGGAAGCTATTCATTTTTAGTATTGTCGCATTTCAAAATCGCACGTTTACCTTCTTTAGTTTCCTTCCGATAGCCATGGTCTTCGTCTATTTGTATTTCTATTCATCCCATACTGCTCACAGGTAGCCTATCATTCAGATCCAGTAGCATAAAGAAGGAAAGTAATACAAGATATTTTACAAGAATTTTGACTTCTGAGTACAGTAAAACCCCGATTATTCGTCGCCCTATTAACCGATTGGCGGATTATCCGACTGTCTTTCGCTTTTTTTTTGCTACAGAAATAAGTATATATTAGTACGTATTTTTTCTAGATAGTATTAACTTATTAGCCATTACAAACCTTTACTCATACACAATATGATTTACTGTTAGAGTTTCATACTGTATAACTTCTATATAAAATGTCTTTGACGTATGTTAAAAGAAACTGAAGAGTCCACTGCAAGAATGATGGATGTCACTTTCTTGTCGTATTCCAAATGACATCCATCATTCTTGCAGTGGATTCTTCAAATATGTTGTACTAAATATCGAAAAAAAGTGCAAATAATAATGACGCATCGGAATACGACATTAGAGTTAAACTGTGCTCGGGAATAATCAAGAATAAAGTGTTTAAAGTATACAAATTTACAATATGAGACCTCCACAATTCCTATTTTACCGCAGAAAAACATGGCAAAGAGTTTGTTTGGCCATTGAAAACCTGTCGTTCACAACCAGACTTACTTTAAAGAGCTTCTGATCCATTACCTAGCGTGTTAAGTATAAGACCACGGAGAAAATTACGGAAGTGTAAGTACGAGGGGGATACAGGAAATAACGACCGTTCGCGCATACCCACCGCGCAGCTGACTCCCCTTCCTTGTTTGAAGGTCAACTGGCTTACTTGTGTTCTCATAATGTTGTGAGTACTGGTTGCAACAAGCCGCCATTGTGCATTTTGTGTTACTTCAAAATGAACGACGTGATTGATAATCCCGCCGACTGTGAGGTGAGGAGTGTGATTCGATTTTTGAATGCCCGACATTTGAAACCTGCAGAAATTTACCGGCAATTGAAAGAAGTGTATGGTGATACTGTAATGAATGAAAGAAATGTGAGAAAATGGTGCGAAATGTTCAACAATGGGCGAACAAATGTCCACGATGAAACTCGACCCGGATGCCCATCATTCATCACAGAAGACCTGAAGACTAAAGTGAACGACAGAAACTTGCAAGACAGGCGCACATCACCTTTTCACTAAGCTGAAAGACTTTCTGGGTGGTACGCGTTTTGGAAGTGATGAAGAGTTGAAGAAGACAGTGAACACCTGGCTTAATGAACTGGCGGCAGAGGAGTATAACACGAGAATTCTAAAGCTAGTGAACAGATACGACAAATGTTTAAATGTAGGTGGTGATTATGTAGAGAAGTAAAGGAAGCTTCAGTTATGTAACAGACTTTGTTTTTTCAAATAAATATATATTTTTTTTAATTATTACAACAAAACTGTTGTTATTTCCTGGATCCCCCTCGTATTATTGATTTAATTCACGAAAATATTTTATGGTACTGATTATCCGATTTTTTCGATTAACCATTTAGTTCACCCCCTTAATTACCACGGATAATGGAGGTTCTACTGTATTACAAGAATATATTGTACAAGAATTCTGCTAACTTGTGAAATATCAATCCATACTTCGGACATATTTCAGTTTCAGTGAATTCAATTTAATAGAACTTAAGAAATCATTTCCTTCTGAAGGTTTCGAACTCACGAAACTTGCTTCTACAGAAGACTGCTGTTAAGTGAGCCTTGTACCACATCTTTGCATGTGAACACTATTATAACTGAGTTTACCTCATCTGGCTTCATCCAGGTAGTCGAAAACATTTATACAACGACCCAAAAACTTTTTGGTTGTCGGGAAATTCCAGGAAGTGATACGGGAGAGGAGCACCACCTGCTCTTGTGCGTAAATGCTAACACCGTGTAATTTTTACAAGGGCCGTTTATCTTATTAATGCTAATTGTTTTAAAAGCAGCAGCAGAACAACAGTGCGGTTATTATCGAAGATAATATCAACAGCAACCTGGCAAGTGCATCTACAAATTTAGAGCGACAAAAAGAACTAATTCATGTCTATCTCACGCGTACATAGTATACATAATTCCAGAGCTATTATGATCTGTAAATAATTTAAAGGCAGTTTGCCGAACATTTCTGAGAATGTCTACTTTCGTAATTGAGGACCGTTTTTGCAAAATTTGCTAACTGAAAAAAATAAATAAATTTTACAGGGGAGACAAAACACTATAGTAAGCAAGTTTTGCTGTATGTCTCACTTATACCAGAAAGCAAGTTTTGAAAAGACGATCACACTTTAACACACTACAATGAAGAGAAATGACCCAATTTTACTAAGACGCTTTGAACATCATGTAGAGGCCTGCCTTATGTTAACGAATCCATCAAAATCTCAATTCTGCAAATTTTGCAGTTAGCAAGTTTTGCAAAAACGGTCCTCAATTTTTTTTTTATTTAATAATAACATATACATAAAAACGTTACATTAAAATACCCCGAAAGAGCAAAGCTCGTGTTCGGGGACAGTTCCGTTACATAGATATACATACTTTGTAGACAAAATACTTAAGAAAAAAGGTCACATAAAGATGATAATAAAATTAGTAAATAATAATACTAGTAATAACTGAGAGAAAATAGAGACGATGTTGAGAATGATGGATTAATATTAACTTATTACTAGTAGTATAATTAGTGCAGGTCATGTTGATATAGTAACAAGATAAAATACGTAGAAAAATACACTTAGAATAGAAATAAACTTGTTTTACAATACATGGTACATAATATAATACAGGGAAGTCTGCCATATAAATTTTTTAATTCTGGATCTGAAAATTTCATTGCTTAAAGTAGTCAATTCTGGATGAAATTTTATTATCGAATTATATAGACGTGGACCATAATTTGTACTGTGTAGTAAAGCAGCAGATGTGAAATATTTAGGTTCAACTAATTTAAGAATTTCATTTCGTCTTGTAATATGAGCATGTGGCTGAGCTACAAATTGTAGATATCTCAAAATCGGATTGCCTTAAAAGTCAGGTAGTTTACGAAGCTTTCCGACTGCCTCCCGTAAGGCAAAGAATTACATAAGAGTCTGATTCGTGTGTGCAAGTGAATTTCATGTTATTTAGAGAGCTGATATGTAAAAGAAAAAGTAAAATATTTTTTTTTATGATAAGCAGCCACAAGCCAACAGAACTAAATTCTGAGAAAATATAAAAAATATAGAACAGTATTTTAAAATACTTTTACGCCGAATTCAAACCCCCAAAAACACATAAGCTTAATACAATAAACAAATAAACTAATAAACCAATTGATTACTCATCCGTGCTTTTGTTCACCGATTTTAATGTTTTGAAAATTAAACAGATTTATTATATTGCTTTATTAAACTTCATACATAAAAATCGTAATAAATTCAAATTGTATCATCATAAATATGAAACTAAAAGACCCGATTTTATACGACTAGAGGAACCAAAGTGTTTCACAAGCCATGGTACCTACTTTGGTCCAAGGTTATGTAATAAAATAATTAAAGAATACCCAAATTTGGAAAATTTTAGTATCATAAATTTAAAAAATAGCGTTAGGAATTTAATTTTTAAAGAATATACGTTGATTTAATATGTGCATGTATTTGTATGATTTAAAGTATTAAAATTGAAATTGTATTTTTAAAGTTATTTTATTTCTATAATTTTTTTTTCCTTGACCCACTTTGTGTCAAATAATTATCTTTGTTTGTGTTAAGTATGTGTTTAGATAGCTCCCTGAGCACGAGTTTTTACTCCTTCAGGGAAGAATCAAGACTATTTTTGTACATGTTATTTCACTAACAATAAACAATACTAACAAGCAAATATTTCCAGACATCACTGCACGTAATTTCTACGGTATCTCCTTTTACTACAGACAACATCTCGTGTTAAAGATTAGCTCACTGCAACTTCAATTTAATACCGGGTGTATCGAAAATAATGGGCAATACACTAGGTATGGATTCCTCATAAATAGAGAAGAAGAAAAAAAAAGGTTATATCAACACGGATCCGGAAATTATTGGTTGCCGCGTTATACAGGTTACAAGTACACTAAAGTAAGTTTGTTTGTTGGAAATGGGTGTAGAAGTCCTGTGGGTTGAGATCTGGTGAGCGTGGGGGCTAAGCAATTGGTCCACCTCGGCCAGGGTAGCGTACATCAAGACTGAAATGTGGGGGAGGCACCAATGTTCCTAATTATGTCAGGTGAGGAATGTAATGCGTGCTGTTCTGCGTTGTGTAACTTTATATATATATATACAGGGTGTTTCCGAGGTGGTGATACAACATTTCAGGGATGATGGCGAAGGGCACATGTATCAATTTGAGATAAGGAACCCTGGTCCGGAAATGACCGAGTCGAAAGTTACAAGCAAAAATAATTGTGTGGAAATGATATAATTTTATTCCTCTGTACAGCTTATTTATGTGTATTTATCTGTACAGCTTACACATACTGTATTCATCTGACATTGTTTACGTTGTCTACTTACAGTACTCCATTCAGTGCTCTGTCTAAGGGGTGGGGAACAGGAAATTACACTAAAGCAATGTAGATAGCGTAATGTGTAACGGACATGGTCGGTCCTGATATGCACGTCTGTAGACAGCAGTGTATGTGTACAAGTTGCAGTGTCCAGTCGATCAGTCCTAGTGAAATGGAGGAGTATACGAGAGCGGAATAAGCAGACCTGATTTTCGAATACGGATGAGCCAATGGGAACAGTAGGCAAGGTCACAGATTGTATCGGACACAAGTACCCACGTAGGAGATATTCGGCCCATACTATTTTTCTACGACTATTCCAAAGGTTAAGGGAAGGAGGGCACGTGTTGCCAAATTACAATTCCATTTCCACACAACAATTTTTGCTTATAACTTTCGACTCAGTCATTTCCGGACCATGGTTCCTTATCTCAAATTGATACATGTGCCCATCTCCATCATCCCAGAAAGTTTGTAACACCACCTCGGAAACACTCTGTATATATATATATATATATATATATATATATATATATATGTGTGTGTGTGTGTTTTAAATGTACTACATTTGCCGACAGATGGCTTAGGCCATATGCCTTATTTTTCTGGAAGCACTATACGAATATAATACTTTCACCATGCCACAATTCTACTACACGAGCCTCCCATCGTAATATCCTGACGGAGGAAGTCATGCTCAGGAAATTATTGACCTTTAAAACCCTTGGCCTCGGCTGGACTTGAAACGGTGAACCTCAAGATCCAACATCTAGTTCAGAGATGGGCATCGTGCCTCACTTGAGAATTAGTGCCTCACTGACCTTCACAGAGCTTATCGCTCTGAGTGACATCATCTTCACAGTCCCCGTCCCTCCCTCACGTAGCTTCTAGGTGTGTGCAGGTTCTATATCAGTTTCATAAGCAATATCAGTGGTGACATAATAACATTATCAAAGCAGTGTGTACGCGTTAGAAAACGATTATTTCATGAGAAATGGGAGGAAGAGTTTTTTTGCTGTTTAGACGAGGAGAACATACGATGTATGTTATGCTCGAAAATCCTATTAGGCATTAATAAATTTAATATACAACAACATTACTCCTTATGTCATAAAAAGCATGCTGAATTAGAAGGTAAGACAAATTAAATGTTATTTTTCGTACTATTCCGAAGAAAATTTATGAGCCTAACATTTGCATAGTATAGGCTATTAAATACGACATTATACCTTAAACACGCTGCATTATAAGGTAGCCTATGAGGAATTAAATGTTGTTTGTATGTATTATTTCCAAAAGAAATTTATAAAAAAAAAAGTATCAAATGTGCGTAGAAAACGAAATATGATTTTCTGAAATTATTTTAGGTCGAGAACGTGCAAATCTATTAAGTAATCTTGAGAAACTCCAGAATATTCAAGAAAATAAACGTAGACAACGTGATGGAATATTATTGGCTAGTTACGCAATTTCTCGCCTGTGATTTAGATCAATTCAGCTACGGAGAAACAGTAAAGAGGTTTATGATTAAAGCTGCCGAATTAATTTTCCAAATTGAATAAACGTTTTCGAGTCTCTCACGTTAACCAAGCGCTTTCCTAATAATTCGCCACTGACCGCCTTATCGATTACGATAAGGTGACGCAGGTCACAGCAGTTTATATTTCTCTGCAGTCTCCTCTCCTAGTAAACAAACTATTTCAAATCGAGTGCCTCATGTAACCGAAAATTGTGCCCATGTATGATCTAGTTCCTAGTAGGCCTACGCTAACAGTGGGCGTCCCACTTCATTAAACGTGGAAAGTAAAGAATAAATACAATTATCTAAAGCAGCCGCGGCGAAAATGAGAGTCACGAGCACATTGTGGCTCGCAGTGGATTTCCCTTGCTTCCTACCTACAACCCCCACTCTCTCACTCACTAGAGTCAAACTCCGTTCCATGTATATTTGTCTCTGACCTGCGAGTGGAGTATCGTTGCAATGTCTCTCTCGAAACCATGTACCTCTAGAAAAACGAAAGTTTCAAGTAGGATGGGAGGATGCATTTTTTGCTGACAATATGATGAGAATATTAAATGTATGATTTGTTCACAAGTATTACTAGGAAAACGGTTGTATAACATAAACATATAAAAGCATTATAAGTTACTACATGTTACTGATGAAACATTAAAAGGTTGTGTTATTATTATTATTATTATTATTATTATTATTATTATTATTATTATTATTATTATTATTATTATTATTATTATTATTGGTCAGAGCGTGGTGCCGACCACACCACCTCATTCTAGTGCCGAGGTCATGGAAAGCATGGGGCTCTACCTCCATGCCCCCCCCCAAGTGCCTTCATGGCATGTTACGGGGATACCTTTATCTTTTTTTTATCATCATCATCATCATCATCATCATCATCATCATCATCGCTGTACGTCGATCCTTTTTCAGCAGATGTACGAATAATGCGGTTAGATCTTCAATTTAAATTCACATATTTACAATGTGATATTAAATGAAAGCTAGATGTAAGGACTTGACAAATGTTGAACTTTTCAAATCTTTGGCAAAAAATAAATATTTGAAGCTTCGTTCTTTCGCTTGCTCTGTTGAAGCCATGTTCGCTACAACTTAGGTTTGTGAAAAATTATTTTCAACAATGAAAATAGTAAAAATCAAATTTAGATCACGACTGACAGACAAATACCTTCGTGATCAACTACGACTGGCAGTAAGTGACATAATTCCTGATTTTGAAACTTTGTCGCAGAGACATTCTGAAGACAGTTAATTTTAGGTTGTGATAATGTGTTCTATGTTTTTTTTGTTCATTTCTTTCTTCGTTACACATACTAAACATTAGTTTGTAACCTTGTACCGTATATAATTTTATTTAAGTGCTTGACGTAAGGAAAATGAAAAACCGTTAATGTCAGACAGTTGCTTCAATTGCCCTTCGGGTGTCCGCCTCCCTCCATAGGTGCTATGCACGTTGCAGCTTACAAAGTTGCTCGGCGCACGATAGCATTTTCGCCACCGCTGATCTAAAGCCACACACTACCCAAACAGTCTGTAGCTCTGACCTGGACAGCTTATTTATAAATCCCCACCAATTAGCAGAACATCAACTTTGGTGTAATGCCTTCGGTTGGAGACTCGCGTGTCAGCGGAATTCTAAGAATCTCCAACTGTGAAAGCATCGCTGCCATGGCAACAGAGCGTTAGTGCGATGCGTAAATTATCTGCCGTTAATGCATCCCGTCCAATTGAGTTTTCATTTATTCTGATTGACGTTCCGTGGAATTCATCACACCATACTGAAAATTGCGGACAGCTGGCTATGTAACAATCAACATTTCATTCGCATGAACTAGGAAGCGATCAATCACTAATGTTATAATAAATTGAATTAGCTTTCAGGTTTTCTCATCATCAATGCGGCATGTGAATGAAAACAACTACCCCAATATGTAATTTAAGGCGATGCTAGTGAAAATAGTTGAATATTGATCAACTTTATCACTTTTTTTATTTTTGCGCTGAAAATGTACGGTTTTATGGGAGTATTTTCGTGATAGATGCACTATCACCTTTACTTTTTAACTTCGCTCTAGAGTATGCCATTAGGAAAGTTCAGGATAACACAGAGGGTTTGGAATTGAACGGGTTACATCAGCTTCTTGTCTATGCGGATGACGTGAATATGTTAGGAGAAAATCCACAAACGATTAGGGAAAACACGGAAATTCTACTTGTAGCAAGTAAAGAGATAGGGTTGGAAGTAAATCCCGAAAAGACAAAGTATATGATTATGTCTCGTGACCAGAATATTGTACGAAATTGAAATATAAAAATTGGAAATTTATCTTTTGAAGAAGCGGAGAAGTTCAAATAACTGGGAGCAACAGTAACAAATATAAATGATACTCGGGAGGAAATTAAACACAGAATAAATATGGGAAATGCGTGTTATTATTCGGTTGAGAAGCTTTTATCATCCAGTCTGTTGTCGAAAAATCTGAAAGTTAGAATTTATAAAACAGTTCTATTACCGGTTGTTCTGTATGGTTGTGAAACTTGGACTCTCATTTTGAGAGAGGAACAGAGATTAAGGGTGTTTGAGAATAAGGTGCTTAGGAAAATATTTGGGGTTAAGAGGGATGAAGTTACAGGAGAATGGAGAAAGTTACACAACACAGAATTGCACGCATTGTATTCTTCACCTGACATAATTAGGAACATTAAATCCAGACGTTTGAGATGGGGAGGGCATGTAGCACGTATGGGCGAATCCAGAAATGCATATAGATTGTTAGTTGGGAGACCGGAGAGAAAAAGACCTTTAGGGAGGCCGAGACGTAGATGGGAAGATAATATTAAAATGGATTTGAAGGAGGTGGGATATGATGATAGAGACTGGATTAATCTTGCTCAGGATAGGGACCAATTGCGGGCTTGTGTGAGGGCGGCACTGAACCTACGGGTTCCTTAAAAGCCAGTAAGTAAGTAAGTAAGTAAGTAAGTAAGTAAGTAAGTAAGTAAGTAAGTAAGTAAGTAAGTATTTTCGTGAAAATTTTATGTCAATATCTCTATTATAAGAATATGCTTTTATATAATTTGGTAGAATTTGTGTTAATGTATGAGCAACCGAAACTTTAAATTTAATTATGCCAATATAAGGAATTTTCTACGTTTTCAACAAGCATTTCTCAGTGATTAAAGCAAGAGTAATGGAACTTGGCATACTTATTCTCTAATATCTCCATTATGAAATCGAGCATTTGAATGGTTGTATTCAGCATAGTTTTATCACAGTCTAGTATATACACTCGCGAAGCTTGGGGTGATTTTTTGCATTTCTCGCGATAGTTGCTAGCCGCTTGGAGCGCTGTGTTTACTAGGAACAATAGACTGTGTCACTGCCATCGTGATCTAATACAGGCCGTAAGGCAGACCATGTGACTCGCTTAACCCGATCACGAAGGGCGGCGTTTCAACCATATAAATTAATTGGAATGCATAAAAAGTAACATACATTTCTCAAAAATGTAGTGTAATTGCATTAATAAAATTTAAAACAATGATTAGGAGACACTTCAGACATAATTCCTTGCGAGTTAAGGTGTAATATTATTTTTGGTGTGAAAATTACTTTGTTCGTATGTGTAATAGACCTACCCGCCTTTATTTCGATTAAATATTGCGAAATTATTGTACATTCATTTACGTATGCACGATTCAATAATTTTCAGTTGTAGGGCTCAAATATTTAGATATGTTGAAATTATAGGTTATGTTTACTGTACCAGTTGCCCCTTTCTGTCTAATTTAATGGTCTCCAATGCCCTGCCATTCATATGGAAATATTATAGGTTATGTTTACTATATCTTATATTCCTGGATTCGCAATTATACATTATAATTAAGCATAATGTCATGTATGATACTCCGCACATTCAATTTGTCTGTATTTTAATACTACAGTATTGAATTATTGTATTTATCTACTACCTAAGAGACGAAGTAACAATCGCACGTACACTAATTTCGTAAGAGTGGTATGATACATTTTCTGTTTTTATCAAGAAAGATAGATGTGCTATATTAAAATCACAATATAAATTCTTTTTTATTAAACCTCAAAATAGCTTCTTTTCTAAACTTAAAATGTTGATGCGAAAAGATTATGTTAACATGTAAAATTCTCTTCACATTAAAATAACACAGTTTTGTAATTATTTCTGCAACATATTATGCAACAAGAAGTAAAGGGAACTTATGGACACATTACACTAAATAAAACTAAGCTATGATACGCAATAAAGTCATAATATAATAATTCACTGAGCTCCATACACTGAAATAGAAAAGCCGAACATATATTACGGCCTGGTCTAGATCGAAAAGGCATTGACTGTGCCGTATTTCGCATTGTTGTGAAAAGTTGTGTAAACTGTGAAATGTTCGTTATCGGTTGTAGTAACTGTAAATGGCTAAAATACAATAATCTGAGTAATAATATGGGACAAGGAGACGTTTGTTGCACTATAAATTCTAAGGAAAAGAGGTCAGAGTTATCCTTCCGAAAGATCCAGGAAGGTGAGTTTATAAAATATAATATATACTTTATGAAAATAATATATAAACCTTATGAATTTCGTATTTCAATAGTGGAAGGAAGGTGTCAATTTTTCAAAAGAACACGATATCAAAAGTACAATACATTTCATCGTCTGCTAGGGAAAGTGTCTGTGGTGGGGCGACAGTAGCTCGTGGCTAGCAACTATCTATGGATGCATATTTCAACTGTGTATGTTTGCATATTTAGTAAGTATTGAGCTTCGCAACTGTATATACTAAACTTGGTTTTATTGCTAGAGAATTATAGGCCTACGTAATATGCAGTAATAACGCTAAGAAAAAATTATATGTATTTTTTTTAAGAAATACGAGTTTCATTAAGATAATTTAAAAAAGAAAAGTTCAATTTTTTTTAAGTTTATGAAAAAGGATTGAAATTTAAAATGTGTGATTATAATATTGATATGCATATTCAGTAAAAATTTCAATACTCTAGTTAAAAAATTGTGGGTTTCAGGAATTTCAGTAGAGCATGGCCTTAAGGGGAGACACTAGTAACTTTCAAAACTTGTATGTATGTATGTATGTATGTATGTATGTATGTATGTATGTATGTATGTATGTATGTATGTATGTATGTATGTATGCATGTATGTATGTATGTATGTATTTATTTATTCACACTGCAAATGGGTAAATACCCCGTGGCAGTGGTAACTAATTACACTCAATAATGACAATAATAAACGTAATAATAATTAATAATAATAATAATAATAATAATAATAATAATAATAATAATAATAATAGAATAAAATTAACAAGGAGTATCCTAAATTAAATAAAGGACGGTCACTTAAAATAGCATTTAAAGTAAATCTAATTTGTACCTTAACCCTAAGTTCGAACTGAAGCCCACGAGTATATGTTCATACATGCACAAGTACTTTTCAGCACTACACTCATTTTGCTGTCAACTCACTCACTGCACTGATATTACGACACAATTCACTGATAGTATCCTAATTTCACTAACACTTCAAAAATATTTCACTGTTCAAATATTTAGCTCTACCATTAGAAAACTATAAAACTTCATTGACACAAGCACACTTCACTTACACAACACTTCAAATAATTAAACATCAATTACCCCCTTTAAATAGTGTGTATAATATACCACCGTCTATTAGTAAAGTCCTTAAGCCTAGTTTTAAATACATTTTTGGTTATTGGTAAAGCTTTTAGTAAGTCTGCTGGTAAAGAATTCCAGTCCCTGTTTTCTATTTTAAAGATTTAAACTAAATTTTCACAATATGTTCCAGTTCACATTATATGCAGGTATTGAATATTGGGATGTAATTGATTTTCTAGTTTTTTAATAATATATTTAATTATAATTTTCAATATATTTAGAAACTCTGTATTATTAGGCTAGTCAAATTTAATCCCAGGTTTATCAAATTTTAATAATATGTGATGTAGAATAATTAGACAAATAACAGCTAGTATCATTTTTGTAATTTTTGCTTTTAAAATATATAATGCATTTTTTTTTAATTTTACAACAATAAAAATTGTCTCTTATTCTGGCCACAAACTCATAAAATGTCAAATCTTCAAACAGATATAGGGCATGGTATCTATGTTATTGTTCAGTAAATTGTCGGAAGACAGGTTTGAACCTCATCAGTGGCCTAATAAGACATCACTCATGAGGCAACTAAATCAGGAGATAATGGGGTAGGGTGTTATGTAATTGTAAAATTTCTTTGCTGAACGAAAAGTTACATTTCTTCGGATAAAATTTCTGCACAATTCAAGGACAAAACTAAAATTTTTTGAATCATTTATTATCATAGCACACTGCTAACTTAAATTTCCTTAAATTTACTGAGCACAATGAGAATTATATCAATGGCTTTTCCAAAACACGGTAAGAAATATTTTATATAAAACAATTATTTTTTCCATGTTGAATCTCTCGTACACTACTTTTAACACTTGAATATAAATAATTGATTAAATGGCGATCTTACTCGTGTTAATTATGTAAGCATGTGTGGCTTACAGCTGTTTCGGTGTTACTTGACACCATCCTCAGAGCCTACTAGATCTCGGCGCTATCTCAACTGTGCTGCCTATTGTGTGGGTGCGTTCGTGTGATGAAGAGTTGTGTCAAATAGTGTGTGTGTTCTGAAATTGATCTGTGTGTTGAGAATTTGATTAGGGTGTGTTTTAGTTTGTATATTTTATATTGTTCTAGTTTGTTGAGTTTTTGGTTTTTGGGTTGTATGTGTAGGATTTCCATGTCTGTATTTAAGTTATTGCATGTGTGGTTAGCATTAGTTATGTGAATTATTTAAATTGGTAATAGTTGGGTGAAATAGAAGTACTTATAAGTTAGATTTACTTTTGCTTATCGTAGGCATTATTATAGAATAGTTTTTATTTATAGTCATAGGTTTATTGCATCTACTATTTTTAGATTTATGTTTATTTTATTTTATTTCATGTAATTGTAATTATTGTATATTATATATCACTACCACCGGGTGTATACCCAATTGTAGTGTTAATAAATACATACATACAAGTAACACCGAAACAGCTGTAAGCCACACATGCTTACATAATTAACACGAGTAAGATCGCCATTTAATAAATTATTTAAATTCTTTTTTCTCGAAAAGCAGCAAAATTGTATTGAAATATTTCGTTTGCAATATCTCAAGGAATAACTTCTTGAAATTAATGACATTACTTCACGGTTCATCGAGTATTATATTCCATAATGACGGGGAATGCAATGTTGAATTTGTTTGCTTGGACGGTCATTAGCCCCGATCATGGAAATCCAATTTGAGCAGCAGCAGCGGCAGGGCTCACGTGTGGAGGTAATTCCTCCCCTTTCATATGTTATTAGGAGTGATCTTCATTCTGGGACTGTTCGTCCGTGTATCAAGATGTGTCCGCCAGAATCCTCCCTGCCACTTCCGTGTCCATGCTGCTCCCCGCTCCCGTTAATTTACCCCCCTCTCCACCCCATTCTTGCTGCTCCATTACAAGTCCCTAGGGACAGAATTAAGGGAAGCAACCAAGACCGAGGTCTGACGAGGCATAGTAACATTTCTACTACCAAATGACGCGCCTTCAAGCGTGAACAAGAGAGAGCCTACAATACAGAGTAGACCAGTAATGCGGCTTGGGAATTCTTCTTATATTTCATACGTCCAACTGTTATTTTTCGTTTGCAGTTGCTCGAACCTGCATTAACAGTCATGATGGTTTCCTTCTCATGAAACTCTCTCAGGTTTATCCGATCAGTCGTGAAGAGAATACGAAAATGGTAATTACAACAGCGTTATTGATTGAAAGAGAACACAGGGATTTCATTACGGGCTATTCTATATGAAATCGATCAGTAAAAAACCTCGCATTTTCTTAATACTCTATTTTTTTCCCTATTTATACAAGGTGCTGAGGACAATGCATTTTCAAAAATATACTATCGAAAGTCAAACGGTTTTCGTATTATTGAGCGACAAATTTAGCGTATTTTATAAAAACAAGCCTCTTTCAGCGCTCAGAACTCTGGAACCATTTACTGCAGAACATTGAACGGGAGCTCGTTTTGAAGCTGACATTTGGTAGGTTATGTTAAGAAGTAATCCTTATTTGTATTGTGTACAGAGAGACAGATAATCTGATTTTACTTACTTTTAGGGTTTTTGCCAATTTGTAAAAATGTAAAAAATATTGAGAAAAATCGTTGCATTATTAAGAGGGATTCGGCATTGTTTGCTTAGTGGCTCGGCAATAAGTTTCGAGGGTATTAAATATATTATTTTCACACGCCTAGACTTGAACGGAGCAGTACCGCACGCACTGGCCGAGAGCTGAAGCTGTGTTTATGAAAACTATGATAAAGCTATCACAGCCATGACTGCTAGACGACACATCACGTGTTTATGTCTCCTGGCCTTGCTTACCTCGGGTAGCTCCCGCCTCACAGTCAGCTGGTTAGTTCACGCGCGTACTATTTATTTTCTTTATTTGATATTTTCAATACTTTCTTATCAACGGTGCACCAGTAAAAAATATGTGTTAATTTGTACTTTCAATGCGGAATCTTACTATATATTTTAAAAATATTTTTTCGTGGTCAAAGGCGTCTTAATGAAGAAAAATCTAAATTTCTCCATTTCCATAAAAAGTAAGAAAATCTGTTTACATGTCAATATAAACTTTAATTTCTCAGCATAAAAATAAACCATGATTTTGATCATTGGGTGAAAGGGTTTCGGAGCGACAACAGTTTAAAGTTCCTAATTTTATGAAAAATACGATAAATTAAAATATTTTTAATTTAAACACTATGAAGTTCTGATGCCTCAAACTTTGCACAAAGAATTGCATCACAGTTGTCAACGGACAGAAAAAGTTTCATTTTAATGAAAAATTGCAAGGTCAATTTTCTCTACATTTCAGTCGATTTGAGATGGTATAGCCCTTACACAGAGTCAGTACAAAAGAAATACACACTTTCAATATTTTATAAATAGAAAACTATTAAAGTTATCAGGAATCAATTTACACTGTTCTATAAAGTACTTCTTCAAGTTTACTGTGGAAACTCACAAATGTTCAATATGTTCTCCTTGTGTAACACGGCACACATCAAGGAGATAGTCTAGTTCATCCCAAACTCGGTGTAACATACCTGCATCGACACTAGCAACAGCAATCGTGATGGGTTATTTCAACTCGTCTAAATCATTAGGGAAGTAAAAACCCCAAAGAAAAAAGTCGAAGGGTATGAGATCGGGGCACTTGGTGGCCACCGTGCAAGAACTCGGTTGTCTGTTGCAAGGACCTATCCAGCGCGGTGGAAGTGTTTCATCCAGATAATTTATAACACCCTGGTGCCAGTCATCCTGCTGGAAGATTGAATTCTCCTCTTTCCTATGCAGTTCAGGTAGTTCCTCAATCTAA
This sequence comes from Periplaneta americana, assembly GCF_040183065.1. Taxonomy (NCBI): domain Eukaryota; kingdom Metazoa; phylum Arthropoda; class Insecta; order Blattodea; family Blattidae; genus Periplaneta; species Periplaneta americana. The sequence goes on along the minus strand of NC_091119.1, from coordinate 186,545,128 downwards.
CAGAGCAAAATGCATGTCGATATCACAGATAGCCATCTTGCACCAGCGCAACAATCAGCGCAGTAATACCAACAGTGTGTCTTATCGAAACTTCTATAATTCTTCAACCTAACAGCACTAAAAGCATATCGACATCACGGATAACCATCTTACCTATTAAGTTTACACAAGCGCAACAATGAACACAGTAATACCAACAATGTGCATTATCGAAACTTCTACAATTCGTCAACCTAACATCGCAAAATCCATGTCGATATCGTACATAGTTTTTGTTTTATACAGCACTGAAAGTCTATTTCTTTTGTGTTACCCCCGGTATCCTATTTTATATCTATATATATAATTTGAACTGGTAATGGAAATTACGGGAAAACGGCTGAACGGATTTTAATGAGTGACCCCTCATTTTCATGCCTGGCATCCAAAGTTTTTCGGAAAAGTAGTAGTTTTCAGTGAAATGCCAATTTTCCTACATAATTTTCCTATTTTCCAAAATCCATCTGTTGTCAGTTTTGAGAACTAATTTTATTGAATCACGGCCGGCTTGATTGAATTTCAGAACAAAACACACACTGCAATAAACAATAGGCTATTACACGAAGGATTGCCAACATATTTAGAGTTCAATTCAATTTGTTATTAAAAACTGATTCTGCAGTGTATAATTTTCTGAGTACAGCTGTGTATTGGATATTCAAATCTACGAAACTTGAGGTGGTTTGATGACATTATTACCATTAGAAATTAAATATTATTATAGTTAATATCATGACGCATCTATTTTTCATTAATTGTACATAATATTGATGCTATATTGATGACATGAAAGTGAAACGTTTTGTGGTTATGTAAGTAAATGTAGAGAATATCTTAATTTAGATCTTCATTTCTATAATTTACTGAGTGGCTGCTACATATAACTAAAAAACTTAAGATAATAATATTGTTATTAAAAATCAAATATTTTTATACTTATTAACCCAGTGGGGTTGGGTCTTTTTCATATACTTAATGGCGGTGTAGTGTAGATATTGATATGTGTCATTGTCTTCAGTATTGGCTCGAGAGAGCGCAAAAATTACAGTTCCTAAGGAAAGATCAAAAGGTATTACTTACTGATAAAATAAGAGGCCTAGAAAATTTTGTAGTCTCCAGATCATTTCAGCAAGATCTCTTAGTAGAATAAAATTATTTTACTCTCTACATTTCAAGTTCTACATGCAGCAGCTATATGCAAATGCTATTGTTCGAAAACTTAGCAAACCTGACATTTTTTTAACTTTTGCCTACAATCCACAATGACCTGAAATAGCTACTGCTATCGTCCTGACATTGATACTTGCGTTTTCGCGTTGAAACTCAAAAACTGAAGTTGGATAGGTTCAAGAAAAAGTATTTGGCCTAAAAAAATCCATTGAGAGGGAGTATGTTTCATTATTATGGAAGCAAATAACTATCAAAAAGACAAGTATTCTTCATTGAAAATAAATCTGAAAAATTTTTATTTGAACGTCTAACGAACTTAGTTTGCAGCAGCATTTGCTGCACAAGCCACTAGTATTTTATATTTCTGGTGTAGGTGTGGGGACTATGAAACGCACTCCCAGAGATAAAACCTAGAAATATGCTCAAATTATATTTTGTAAAGCAATGGCCACACCGATGAGAAACTTGGGCACTCAATAAAACACGAAAAAGAAGAATGGAGAGCGCTAAATTTTTTCTACTATATTAGCTGGATACAACAGAAGGGATAAAGTTAGTAAACTCACAGTTCAATGAGAATTGAGAACTTTTAACTTAAATGATATAATGATAATAGAAAGGAAAAATAATTGGAGAGATCATATCTTAAGAATGGGTCAATCAAAGATAACGAGACAAACTGACTTATAGACCCACTGGTAGGAGAGATATTGGTCGACCAAGCATAGGATGGGAATATGACTTTGAATACTAAGCGATCGGAACGGACCTAGAAGATTCAATCCATATGAATTATGGTGATGGTGATGGTGATGGAGATGGTGATGGTGATGGTGGTGATGATGATAATATAGATGCATTTGTAGCAGTTTAATTTTAGGTTATAGCCTATCGCTAATACAATCACAGTCTATTTTCACGAGCCTTCCGTACCCTTTCTCCACCAATGTTGTTCACAGTTACCGAGTAAATCACCTGCTACTATATACAGTACGAAGTTACGTAACCCTGCACATTCATAGTGAATTTCGTAAACACAGTAATCTATTCGTAATCATATCTTAATTGTAAAAAGGAGTAGTATGTCGTCTTACTAGGTCAGGTGATTAAAACGTGAAGCTAATGATGGTTAAAGAGGGCGATGGAAAAAAAATAGAACGAAGGAAAAAGAGAGCGAGAGAAGGAAAGAACAACGGAAAAAGAGCGAATGAAAAAGAGAGCGAGGAAAGACAGTGACGGAAAAAGAGAGGAAGGAAGGAAGGAAGGAAGAAAGAAAGAGAAATATGGAAAAAGAGAATTGGGGGGGAAAAAAAACAGAGGAAAAAGGCGAGGGGAAAAGAACACTACGGAAAAACAGAACTAGGGAAAAAAGCGGGGGAAAAAGACAACGAGGCAAAAAAGAATAATATGAAAAAGAGAACTGGGAATAAAGCAAGTGGAGAAGAGAAGTAGGGAGAAAGAGAACTAGGAGAAAAGAAAATTATGGAAAAAGGGAGCGAGAGAAAAAAAGTAACTGTGGAAAAAGAGAGCAAGGGAGAAAGAGAACGAAGGAAAGAGCGAACCTGTGTAAAAAGAGAACAAGGGAAAAATAGAACTGGGAAAAAATAAAACTGGTGAGAAAGAGAATTGGAGAAAAATAAAACGAGGGAAAAGACAGCGAAGAAAAAGAGAGTGAGTGGAGAAGAGAACGAGGGAAAAAGAGAACGAAGGAAAAAGAACGAGAGAAAATAAAAACGAGGTAAAAAGAGAGATATGGAAAAAAAAGAACTGAGGTAAAAGTGAACTGGGAAAAAAGAGAACTTTAGTGAAAGAGATCTGGGGAAAAACAAGAGAAAAAGACTAGAGAATAGATATAGTGCAAAAGAGAAGTATGGGATAGAGAACGAGGAAAAAGAGAATGAAGGAAGAAGAGAATGCTGGAAAAAGAGAGCGAGGGAAAAAAGAAAACTAGAGAACATAGAAAGAAGGAAAAACAGAACTAGGGAAATTGAGAACGAAAAAAAAATTAGTATGAGGAAAAGTTGTATGTCGAACGAAAAAAAGTATGTAGGCAGAAGTGTATGAAGGAAAATTTGTATGAAGGGAAGATAGGGTGAGAACGAAGTAGACAAAAGGAATGAAAGAAGAAATAAGTGAAGAAGCAAAGTAAATTAAGGGAAGAATCTTAGGCAATAGGGAAAAACAATTAGGGGAAACAGATTAACGAAGACAAAGAAATGTGGAGGAGAAAGCGAGATATTGAATGAGAAAAAATGGTACGAGATGAAGGAAAATAATGGAGGGAAAATAATAGGCTATACGAAAACGACAGAGAGTAAGGCGAAGGAAAGGAATATACAGAAGAGAAATATTTTCATTCCAAATGCCATCTATACATTCAAGTACACACTACGATTATAAGCACAAAGACAGTGGGGTAGTTTCAGAAGTGATTTCGAGCTACAAGACCAGTCTGACAGCCAGAAATAAAAGCGATATGGCGGAAGGACTATAATTTAGTTTTTATAACAATGCTGCGACAAATAATTGTGAGTGGTCAGTGGTGCATGGACTGACAGGTATAAGCACAGTTCCCTTGGAGGATACATTACCTGCACTCAGATTATAGCCCCCACTTTATTGACTTAGGGATTATTTCTGAGTGGTGTCGCCCCTGCGTAATAAAAAAAGCGAGAATGCTTTATGAAGGAAACTAAAATCACTCCCTACATGCAAGAGAAACATGGGGTTCCGCTGGTCTTTTCGTAAATACCATTAGTACTGGTGACACTGCTGCGTTTGCTCATAAATATTACGTGAGGGTAATAGTGCAGTACTGTCACTTTAGTCTAAATTACCTACGATGAAGATTGACGGCTTAACAAGGCAGCAACAACAAAATATCTACACCCTAAGACCTAAGAGCAAATATATTTTCTGAATGTGAAAGACGTACTATTCTGTATAACAGGGAAAAACGATCAATTTCATGAACAGTAATTCAAAACTTATTAAACACGTTAAATGCTTAATAACAACAACAACAACAACAATAATAATAATAATAATAATAATAATAATAATAATAATAATAATAATAATGGCAATAGAAATAACGAGTAAGCTATGATAAATAAGGAATGAATTTCTAGGTGTAAAAGCAGAGATTTAGGACTTATTAAATCCAATTTAGGATTTTAGAAGTTTATAGAAAATTAACAATTAATAATTTTAGTAAATATTCCATTTTAGGTGGAATTTATGTACAAAGAACTGGTACTGACAATAAGTGCTATCAGTGAAAGAGACTAATTGCTGATTGGTCAGTTTCTTTTCGCATAACGAGAGTGCATTGGCACGAAAACTAATTTGTAAGCTCTCGCCTAACCTACCGACCCTTTAATGCTGATGGATGTTTTCAAAGAAACTTGGGTTCCTGGAAATTAGATGAAATCTTCTTCTCTCCCCTTCTGAGAACAATATGGAACGGACTTGCCAGACCAGTGTTTGTTAGAGCTTTTTTTTAAACACAATTTTCGTAGTTTTTGAACTTTTCGCATTTTCAGTGGCGGCATTTTTGTATTAATATTCGCAAAAATACTAAAAAGGCACTTTTCAGTCAGGAATTTATGGATAATTTAGACGTTTAAGTCCTATAGAATTTTAATAGAGGAATCCTGATTACATGAAACGTAGATATATCTGAATAACCTAGTTTAGGAGGTAGCAGACAAAATAGGTACGGAACTAGAAAGCCCTTCGCAACTAATAATAAAATTAGTAATAATAATTATTATTAGACCGAATGTACCACCACCACCACCACCACCACCACCACCACCACCACCACCACCGCCACTACGATCTATGGCGCATATTGCATATTTTCCAAGACACAGCTTACACAGTCTAGGTGACGAACATTATTTTATGTTCGTAGCGCAATTTACTCTATCTTTATAGGAATAAGTGGCGCAGTTTACAGACTGTTTGGCAAGTTGCGTACATTTCTGGGTTAAGACGTGGGCACTATTAAGTACATACATTCGTAAAGAAATTAAAAGCCTTGTTCATATTGCGACAGAATAAATTTATACAAATAATTTACATAATATTGAAAATCAGACCCATGTTCATGTAACATTATTTGCTCTAGTCTACATAGTACATTCAACAGGATCCTTACAGAGCTATTCAATTTTTCTGAATCATCCTATATCGTGTCGAAAAATGTAGGTAATACTGACGTATCTCGGACCCTTCGTTTAATTAATCTTGCTAGAGAGCTATTTCTTTACCCTGTATCAATCCTGATCAGTTCAAATAATTAATTATAACACATGAAATTAAAAATTACTTTTTTAATTAGATCGTAAATTCACAAAATTAACTTTTATAACATGTTACTTTTTCTAATATTATTGTCCCCACCTACTGTATGCACTTAATGGAGATATCAGTTCCTGAAAATTGTTGGAAATAAGCAATCAGGCAGATTTTCTGCACATTGTCTTATTTCTAATTCGCTTATTTTATTATGTCTATGGCCTGATTATCTGTAGTCCATGACTGTAATTTATGAATACTTAACTGTTGCTTTGATCCTTCGTATTTCCAAGCCCAGTTCCATATTTTTTTTATGAAGTTTTAATGAATTTCGCTAACTGAATTCCAGTCAATATTCATATTCTCTGACAGGCGTTAAATCGGCAATGAAATGTGAATGTTAAGATAACACTTCAGTCTGTCAATTTAATTAAAATTTGTAAAATTATAGCTGCCATATTACTCAATCAGTCATGGCAAATTTATAAAACAAATTCTACGTGATTTATTGCAACTTATCAACGAATTTCGTGGACATTTTTAGTAAGAGATTAGAAACATTTTATGCTAAAGTTCTACATCCAAAATATACCGCATTTAAAAACGTACATTTCCTTATTACAAGGGAAAAATACAACTTATTGTCCGTCGAGGTGGTAGGTTTGATGATATTTCTATCTCTATTTCTATCTATTTACAGTCATTGCGCACAAAGTGTTTTAGACTTAGTCTAAAATAAAAAAATTACCAATAAAATATATTAAAATTTACAAATTTTCATATTCAGTATTAAAAAATTCACTGATATTATAAAAGGACTTATGTATGAGACAACCAGAGACAATTCTTTTAAATTCACCCTTGCTCATATAAAACAAATGGCGGGGAATTTTATTAGATACTCTTAAAACTATAATTTCAAAGTTATCTCTAATTTTTTGAATGCACAGGGCATAGCGCCGATTGAAATTGATCGTCAGCTGTGCCAGGTCTATGGGCAAGCAGATGGTGCTTTGCTCCACAAGGTCGTCTGCGATGATGGTTGGGCTCCCACTGTGCTCCTCGTCATGCACATTTTGGCGTCCTGCTGAAAATTGTCTGCTTGCCCATAGACCTGGCACAGCTGACGATCAATTTCAATCGGCGCTATGCCCTGTGCATTAAATAACTTTATCACAGATCGCACTTCACACGCGGCAGGAGCTGGAATAGGAACGTCCATCTTCAACCAATGCAACGAAGCTACTGAGAGCACTCGGGAAGTTCCGCTAGCGCATGCGCTACGCAGTCGTTTCGCGCAACATATGGTTTGCTAGCTGTGGGACGAGTGGGAAAGTTACTTTATGGACACGCCTCGTATTTAGGAGTTACAATGTTATTTATCCCATATTTTCAGTTGACCTTGTACCATGAAGTTAATTGATATTGTTACTACAGCAATAGACCATACTTGAGTAGACATTATTTGTGATTAGATGTAATTCAAAGTTAGATTTTTGGGATGAGACATTTCGACATTAGACCATGCTCCAGGAGACATTTTTGTAATTAGACTTCAATCAAAATTAGTCATTTTGACATGAGACCTTTCCCCTTTATACATGGATAAATTGTAGATATATTTTTCATTAGGCATAATTGCAGATTAGACATTATGTTCTTTAGACCTCGTAGATTTAGACGGACTAATCTGAAAGCGTTGGGTGGGGTGTTTAATTCGTAGCAGAGTGAAGCTGGTAAAATTGTAATTACCTTGTCCATTGTGAAATAATCCATGGCACGTTTCAGTACTTACAAAATCTTGTAGGAAAGAGTGAATATTTTAGGTTTTGGAGTTGAAATTAGCCATTTATTATAGAGTAGGGGAGGGGATTGTCGGATAGGTCTGGTAATGTCGGATAATCTCGGATAACATATTTCTTTTCCATCGACTGGTGCAATCTGATGTGAAAATAATGCATTACGTTCTCTACAAGTAGACGAAAATCTGCATGAATAGCCATTACTGTTGAGTGCTTCACTGTGTGTGAATAGCGTGTTTTCAACGTTTGTGCAAAAAAAAAAAAAAAAAAAATCTTTTTGAGGGTAAGTAATGTGATTTTTCGTTACAAGTTATTCTTATATTTACACAACATGGTATGCACTGTTTGATATACCATAGATAAGGCTTCTTAATTCTCTAATTGCAGAAATGCTATCGACAACATGTTTCATGCAGCTGGCTTGTTTTACTGTTTGTGAAGAGTCGGCCAATGTCGGATACTAGCTGAGGGCAATGTCAGATACTAGCCGAGGGCAATGTCGGATACTAGCCGAGGGCATTGTCGGCTGTCTTTCAATGCTGCTCGCTACATAAAAGCTGCCTCATACCCATTTATATGTTTTCTATAACAAACCACTACATTTTTATTCCTGGGTATTTTTAATTAATGTAAGTAATTAATTTTCTAATTAATCGAATATTATGAAGTAACTAATTGTTTCTTCTTCTGATATTTTTAGATGCCTAAAGTAAAAGAAAAAAGAAATTCAGTCTAAAAAAATGGAAGTCTGAAGATATGGTAAATGCCATTGTCGCAGTACGGGACAAAAGAATGGGCTATCTTGCTGCTTCCAAAAGATTCAATGTACCTCGATCAACATTATTTGATTATGTACGGTGCAACTCTGAGCCCACCAAAGCCGTTAAATCGAAACTTGGACGAAAACCAATACTCCCAGCTTCACTTGAAGAGAAGCTAGTTGCCTATGTGTCAATGACATAATAATGTCTAATGTATCCGACATTAGCTTCCCATTCTGTCAGTGATGATATTATTTCTGTTTTCTCTTTGCAAGTTATACAGCAAATACATATTATGTAAATTACCTAATACTTATGTACAATCTGCAGGAACCCCAAGAGGTTATTATAATACTAAGTAATTCCAGTTCTAACTTTTTTCAATTACCTTTATTTTGAAACATCAAAATGGTATCCGACAATACCCACCCTTACTCTATTTAATTACTTGTTTCTACTAATGCGATTTATAAATTGAAAAAATGATTGTAAGGAAATTGGAAAACTTCAAGGTATCAATCTTGGAAATAATTTCCAAACCAAGTTAAACTCATTTCAGGACATGGTCAACAAGGCTGCAGTAGTACTCGTTTCAGAGGCCTGGTACTGTACCTTTAGGAAGAGATATTGAACTATTTTACCCCAACAGAGAGAGGAATTGCAATATCATGTTATTGGAGCGGGATCTCTGCAATATCCAAGTCTGCATTACGCCGGACGATAAAGCCTCCGTAGCATTACTTAGAGACAATGGCAGAGCAGGAGCGGACTTTTGAAGACGAATAGCGGTCAGCTGCCTCTCGCTTCACGCTGGCATTTTGTCGAGGAGCAAGAAGAACTCATTGAATTCCTCGCTTCTTCCTTCCTTCCACCCACGCGGCGAAGACAAATTCGATGACATGGGAGCTACACGCTTTCTAAATATCTCTGTGCCTGCAGCTTGTCTTGTTGGCAAGACTTTACAAGCTCCCGAACCAATTACTCTATTTCCTCTTGCTGGTTAAAGAGGAGCTTATGAACGTTTGCTTCGAGAGAGTTTCCTGCTCAAATGCTTTAATTTATTTGCATCAAATACACACAGAACGATTGAGGAAATTCCGTACCTTGTGATGCAGAACTGAATCTTTCTTTACTAGGCTAATAATAATAATAATAATAATAATAATAATAATAATAATAATAATAATAATAATAATAATCTGAAAATACATTATTGTAACCTAGCTACTTGCTCATGTAACGCTTTGAGTATATCCCCACAAGTTAAATATTTAGGCATTATTATTGACCTACATTTAAAATGGGACAAGCATATCTCCTTCCTGTGTAACAGACTGCGTAAAACAATCCACAAATTTTCCATTCTACGCTCTTATATACCCGTTTATGTTCTGCGTACTGTGTACTTAGCTCTGTTTCAATCAATAATTTTTATTGGGTTATTTTACGACGCTGTATCAACATCTAGGTTATTTAGCGTCTGAATGAAATGAAGGTGATAAAGCCGGTGAAATGAGTCCGGGGTCCAGCACCGAAAGTTACCCAGCATTTGCTCGTATTGGGTTGAGGGAAAACCCCGGAAAAAACCTCAACCAGGTAACTTGCCCCAACCGGGATTCGAACCCGGGCCACCTGGTTTCCCGGCCAGACGCGCTGACCGTTACTCCACAGATGTGGACTCAATAAATAATTCAGTATGGTATATTAGGTTGGGGAGGAATGGCAAAATCGACTCTCCATCCTTTAAATTTGCTCCAAAAAGAATTATCAAAATTTGTCTATATAAACGTTTTGATTACCCTACAAAATTATTTTTTCAGGAATTTGTTGTATCAAATCTAGAACAAATTTATAAACAAACATTGCTGATTTACTTCCATAAAAACCACAATAAATTTAAATTTGATCCTCATGAATACCATACGAGACAAAACTACAGTTTATTTCTAAATACTCCCAAATGCCACACAACTGCTGGATTAAAACACAGAATAAATTTTGGACCCAAAATATATAATACATTAATTAGAGCTTACCCTGAGCTAAGTACACTGAACACACATAGATTTAAAAAACAAATCAGATTAATTATTTAATTGTTTAAGCTAATTGAGTTAAAAATTGATACTCTAATATTCATGTACTTTTGTATTTTCTATTTGTATATAGACCCTATTATTACATGCTGTATTATTTTACCATTTATTAATGTTATTGTGCTCAATGAACTCTCTTAATTGTGTGATATATTTTGTATAACTCATCTGAACTGCGCCCGAGCACGAGCTTCTGCTCTTTCGGGCTGCAATGCCTAATGTAGCTCAAGTGTCATCATCATCATCATTGGCGCTACAGCCCCCCTTGGTGGGCCTGGGCCTCCCTTAGTAATTGTAGCCATCCGTCTCTATCTTGTATAGCAGCCTTCCAATTCTTGCACCCCAACTTTCTGGCATCCTCTTCCACTCCATCAATGCATCGCAAGTGCAGTCGACCTCGTCTTCTCTGACCTCCCGGATTTATTACAATTTTTTTGCAAGGTTCACTTGGGTCCATGCATATTACATGTCCTGCCACCTCAATCTGCTAGTTTTAACTGTATTGATTATATTTGGCTCTCCTAGAAGTCTATATAATTCATAGTTGCATCTCCTCCTCCAGAGACCTTCCTCAAATGTTGGGCCATAGATCCTTCGCAGAATCTTTCTTTCGAAAATCTCCAGTCTTTTTAATCATTTTTGGAGATTGACCACGTTTCTGCTGCATATGTCAAAACTGGTCTCACTAATGTTTTGTAAAGAATAACTTTTACTTTCCTGGATAGAGCATGCGAACTAAAGTGATATTTCAAGCCAAAATATGCTCTGTTTGCTTTCATTAATCGATTAGAGATTTCTTTGGACATGTTATTATCGCTAGTGACCACTGATCCTAAATATGTAAAGCTGTTAGCTCAAGTTTATAGTATTAAATAAATGAAATGAAATGAAAAAAAAAATGAAATTAAATGAAATGAAAGCGGTAAGGTAAGATTTATTTTTGTTATTTGAAAAATACATAGAAAAGAAAGAGGTTACTTCTGGGGTTTTCCCTCAACCCAATATGAGCAAATGCTGGGTAACTTTCGATGTTGGACTCCGGACTCATTTCACCGGCATTATCACCTTCATCTCATTCAGACGCTAAATAACTTAAAATGTTGATAAAGCTTCGTAAAATAACCTACTAAAATAAATAAAAAATAAAAAAGAAAGAGACATTGCCCATATAGGCCTAATATCGTACATAAAACGTAACAATTTCAACTTAGGCCTACAAAAATGTTCGGTGTCTGGAATTTTATACAAAATATAAATTCATTTACAGTGTTTTCATACTCTCTCTCGCTATCATAATATTAATACTCGATCACAACGCGATAACACGCTAGAAATTCCACTTCACACATCATCTCTGTATTCCTCATCTTTCACTGTTGCTACCTCTCGTCACTAGAACTCTCTGCCGCCTGAAGTCAAGGGCTGCCGAACATTGAAATCTTTCAAATCCAAGTTAGAAAATTATCTTATGACGAGTTGCCAAACTAACTTACTATTATGACAAGTGTTGTATTGCATGTTTCCACGTATTCACATTTTTTTATGTTCTAGTGATATTTAACTTATTCTATATTTTTGTTTTCATATTTTCCGATAATGGTATAAATCTAATGTGATAAGTTGAGCTATATATAAACATAATTTTCCTTACTGTGTATACTTAAAAATATTGTATTCATTGTATGCTTTGTACTGCACTATTGTATTACTACTATTAGTATTATTATTACTATTAGGCTTGTTATTATTATTTTATTTATTATTATTATTACTATTATTATTATTAATATTATTATTATCATTATTATTATCATTACTATTCTTATTTATTATTATTATTATTATTATTATTATTATCATCATCAATAATTGTCTTATTTTTTATAGTTTGTAGGCCTCATTTATTTTTGACCTGCTGTTCACATTTTATTATGCTTTTTTCTTTCTTTCTGTATGTTATATATTATGTCTGATTTCTTCTTACATGTTGTTTACATTTTATTATTATTATCTTATTCAGTTTTGTGTGTACTTTGTAAATTTGTAGTGTTTCTATAACGCAGTTTTTACTCCTGGTTGAGTGTTAGAGAAGGCCGTATGGCCTTAACTCTGCCAGGTTAAATAAATCATTATTATTATTATTATTATTATTATTATTATTAATAACATTTTCTTTTTAACCGTCTGAAAATTATTTTACAAAATGTGGTATTCTGATATTTTACATGGTTAAGGAATTGGTTCTTTTTTGTAATAATTGTGAACACGAATCAAACTAAAATAAATTTAATGCAATTTATGTGTTGCATTATTAATGATCATTTATGTATTTAACAATTCAATAAATTAATAATTTAATTATTTCATTAATTGAAGCGTCGGCTGGAACAACGTTGTAGTTACAAAATTTTCATTTGGCGTGTTTCCGCGTAATAATGTTGTATGTCATGTTACCTTGCTATACTCCTTGGCTTGCAACTGTCCATCAATGCAGTACGTGAAATTTGTCCACTCAAAAGTTTGCTAACCTATAAGAACAACGTTGTACGTGTACACATTTTTGCAGCTCCTGTAAATTTTATCAAATGTAACTTATAACGTTGTTCCAGCCGACACTTCAATTATTTATTTATGTGAATTATTATTTATTTATTCATTCATTTATTTATTTACTTAGTTATCTACTTATTTATTTATCCATCTAACTACCTTTCCATTTATTTATTGATTCATTTATTCATTTATTTAATAAGTTATTAAGTTAGTCAGTCAGTCGTCAGTTAGTTACTTATTCAATCACTCTGTTACTATGTTTCTGTTTTGAAAGTGGACTATTTCTTAATAGAACGCATTTTTCTTGAACAAAACTGTATTACAAAGTTTGAATACTTTCATTCATTTCCTGAATTTTTTAAAAATACCTGTCCTTTTAAGAACAAAACTGTGTCATTATTTTTCTGTGAACTTATTTTTTTAACATAATTAGAGTCTTTTCAAATTTTTTGTGACTTTTGAATAACTTATACCCTATTTTCTCTTTAAACTAAGAGATGCATCCTGATAGTGCTGTATTTTCAAAATTGTCTCATAATAAATCTCTTTCTATTATCTAACATTATTTGAAATATATTAATAGTCTATGTATTTTAGCTTAATTCTGCTACATAGTTTGTATTTCAGTGTTTAATTAATAGTTCATAGTATTTTCTTGTTTAATTCGTAAATAACTCTTGTATACATGTAGCTCTTATCTAAATCAAATTGTTTAATTCTTTCTAAGTTGATACATATGTATGTATACTTTTTGCTGGTTGAGTGGAAGCGATGGCCTTACGGCCTTAACTCTGCCTTTCCACCTCTCAATGGACTAACGCTATAAAAATGAATTGCAATGTCATCTCAGTACGTAGTGTTCCTGGTAGGAGCCAAGAATCCCATTGCCGCCATTGCAACGAGTACGAAACCCTTCCTCATGTTCTTGGTGTCTGCAGAAAAGGGGAACTGTTGCGGAACAATCGTCATCACTGGGTTAGAAGCCGAATTGCTGAATGTCTCAAGAAGTCTGGAAAGTTTGACATTTATGAAGAAGTACATTGTATTTCATCCACTGGCTCCACCAAACGTGCCGACATCATAGAAATTGATAACAATCAAAAGATTGGCTTCATAATCGATCCCACTATAAGATTTGAGGGTGCCGAATTCCAGCCACAAGAAGTAGATCTGGAAAAGGAAAGACATTATGAACCCTGCTTTCCTTATCTGGAAGAGAAATACCACGTACCCGTTCGTCGCTGGGAAGTAATTGGCTTGCTCTTTGGTGCAAGGGGCACTATATCAAGATTTTGTATCAATTTCTTTCATCGTTTCCATATCGATCTTTTGGAACTTCAAGATATAGCCATTAATGTTGTAAGACATTCCTTGTTAATTGTAAATAACCATCTGTACAGCTCTATATATGAAAAATAAATTATTCATGTCGAGGATAGCTGCCCTCCAGAAATAAATTAAATTAAAATAAAATAAAAATATAATTTAAAATTCAAAATAGAATATTGTTTATCTACAATTAATTTAGGTGCTGTTACCGCTCGGTACCCTTTTTCAAGGGCAGCTATCCTTTTTGAATTCTTCTCTCTCTTTATTATTATTATTATTATTATTATTATTATTATTATAAAATCACAATAAACATTACCGGTATCATGAAAATAACAGCCATATTATATTAGCGTTTCACGCAATTCACTTGTTTTCTGCAATGATTATACGTTAAGTGCTCAGATCAACAGTAAAACAATGTCACATATCAACGAATGTGCAAATGTCTAAAAATGTGTTATTCGCTCGCGCTCTGGATAACTTGATAAAAGATTCAGAGAATGCGTGGAATGTTTCGTACTGTGACTGGAAAACATATCCGAACTTTCCCTCAAAAAATATAAAATACATGCATTTCGAAAAATGCGATGGATAAACCCGAGGCAGGCAGGCAGCATACTTTGCAGGGTGAAGCAACTGTTTTAACAAATAGTTATATAGAAGTCTGACATCCACCGCGATGGCCCGGAGCGCTAGGCCCGGAATTAATTCACAATCTTACACACAAAGAGAGCTTCATAACAGCCCTCTTCCCGTTTGGAATCCAGAGTTTAAGGTGACGCTACAAAGCATACTCTGATGTCTGTCTACCTCTTGGCGATCTGCGCCGGACCCACTACACAAACAAAAGCGATGCAGGTTACGTGTGTCCTCAAATTCAGTGGCGGCTTGTAGTCAATTTAAATTATTGCATAACTATTTGTCTATGGAATTAGAAGAGCATTAAGAAATTAAAACACTAAACAAATTCAAATTCAAATTCAAATTTATTCACAATTTACATTTGAAATGATACATATGAATATATACCCGAAATGAAACATGCTCGTGCTCGGGTACAGTCCAGTAGTCTCCATAAATTTTAAAGAGATCAATAATAATGTTTATGTTAGAAATAATAGTAATAATAATAATAATACTAATAATAATAATAAAATATCCGTCACGGAGATGATACAAAGATAGTAATACAAATTAATTCATTACTAATAATAATAATAATAATAATAATAATAATAATAATAATAATAAAACAAAAATATTTACAATAATAAAATAAATACTAAGACGGATAAAATAAAGTATAAAACCACTAGCGAGAGTTAACACAACTTAAATAAGCATATAATAAGCAGAAAAAAAAAATGAACTCGAAAATCAACAGAAAAGTTCGTTGTATCGCAGACGACAGCAACCGCCGTATTGACATTGTGCTATGCATTATTGGTAGTAGGGGGGAGCCGAAGGTCTACGTAACTGCCGTTCTCTTCGAATCTTCTCGTACAATCATGGGAAGTTAATGCTGGAAAACAAAATGTCTACGAGTCAAACTGTTTATTTTATGAATGGCGGAGAAAATATAAATTTCAATAACTCTCTAGTCCCAGAGATAGTGACAAGTCAATCAAGTGTATCTGTGGCGATGCTAAGAAATCATTTATTGGAGATATAGCCTACACTGTTATTATTTAAGAAAATGATATATATATATATATATATATATATATATATATATATTTAAACGAAATACAACATTCGGTATATTTTTATTTTATTGGTTTATTTGACGACGCTGTATCAACATCTACGTTATTTAGCGTCTGAATGAAAATGAAGGTGATAATGCCGGTGAAATGAGTCCGGGATCCAGCACCGAAAGTTACCCAGTATTTGCTCGTATTGGAAACCCCGGAAAAAACCTCAACTATGTAACTTGTCCCGACCGGGATTCGAACCCGGGCCACCTGGTTTCGCGGCCAGACGCGTTGACCGTTACTCCATAGGTGTGGACCATTCGGTATATCACTAATTATTACAATAATAGAAGAGCTTGCGGGAAAAACGATGAATGTCACATTTCTATTAAGGATTACATAACGATCTAATTGAGTCTATAAGTGCAAGATGTAGTGCTGTTTCTATAGAAAATAAAGGAAAGGATTACTGTATTCGTGGTGATAATTCTCCTTTTTACCATTTTTCATAAGAACAACATTCAATTTCGCAGTGATCCATTGAAATAGATAATGACATCAACCTTAAGAAAACTGTGACATTCATCGTTTTTCCCGCAAACTCTATTACGCTAAAACAAAATTAAAAAAATTGAGTTATGATAAATGTAGATATTTTAAAATTCATTTTTAAGAACGAAAAGCTACATTTGTTCAGATTAAATGTCTGTACATTTAAAGGACAAAACTAAAATTATTTCAATCACATATTATCATAATACACTGCTCTCTTAAATTGACTATAAATATTGAGAATTAAATCAATGGCTTTCCCAAAACATGCTATGAAATGTTTCATATACAACTATTTATATTTCAGAAATTAAGCAAAAACGATCAAAATTGTACTAAACTTTCTTTTTTGAAATATCTAAAACAACAACCCCTTGTAATTAATGACATTACTTACAGTTCACCTTGTATATTCAGGATGTACCAGATATTTTTTGATGTTATTTGTCTCATATTCTTAGGATAGGTCAAGCTTGTTCAAATGAAAAAATAATCTGTAAGTTTTGTACACAGTCAGTTGTTTCATGAACATGTGCCACCATTAATTACTTTTTGAGAATTCTGCAGTGCTCGGGAAAAGTGACATCAGTCAGTTTCCATAAACCTTTTTTGATAATTTATTGACAACTTACGGAACATCTGCCATTACAATAATTCATACAGAAAAAAGTCAAATCGACATAAACCAGTGTAAGTTGTCAATAAATTATCAAAAAAGGTTTGTGGAAACTGACTTGTGTCACTTTCCCCAAGCACTGCAGAATTTTTACCTTAGAATTTATGTGAAAATAATGATTAATAGCTACCGGCGTAGCTCAGTCAGCTAAGGCGCTTGCCTGCCGATCCGGTTGCGCTCGGGCGTGAATTAGTTTCCCTCTTGGACTGATTACCTGGTTAGGTTTATTCCGAGGTTTTCCCCAACCGTAAGGCGAATATTAGCTAATATATGACGGATTCTCTGCCTTATCTCGCCAAATACCATCTCGTTATAACCAATCTCATCGACACTAAACAACCAAGTAGTAGATACAGCGTCGTTAAATAACTAACTAAAGATATTTAAGTGTACATTTGTTGCAGATTTTTAGAAGATATAAAAGAAATGAAGGATTTTTTCTTAACAGAAACTAAAAAAATTAAATTAATATTTTTTGCTTTGTCACCAAAGGAGAAGAAGAAGAAGAAGAAGAAGAAGAAGAGTAAGAAGAAGAAAAGCATTAAATAGGCTAGCTTGTGGTGGATAAATGTGGTTTGCGGCAATTAAGAGTACCCTTTCGTATGGGTGTAATAATACTATTTTATACTGAACATTTAAGAGATAATGGCCCATTAGAAGATGTATGCATAAAGTCACACAAGTAAAATGGCAAAATAACAAAAGGGGTTAATGTAATAATAGACCTATACACTGCTTGGCGGTCATACAACGGGATATCGGGGGACGGACTGTGGCCCGCCTTACAAGATTATCTATCTCCCTACTCTCTATCGATGCCTATATATGTTCTCCAATGAATTGATCCTCGCTTCGGAGTCTGAATATATACCCGAGTAAAATTCCACATTAAATCCGATAGTTACAGATCTATGTTCTGATTCTGAGCTTTAATTTTTTAATCTCATTTACAGACACAAAAATCCACTCACGATCCAACAGATAGTAAGATTCGTGTTGGACGTTAATTCGAAAAGCGGACTAATATAAAAGTAAATTAATGACTTTCCCAGGGAAGGTCATCTTCAACAGTAAAATAATAAAGTATCCAGTTTGAGTTATTTGGATGAAACGTCTTGTAAACAAAGGGGGAAAATATAAAACGGCAGACTCTATATGGCATAATGACGAAAGTTAAACGAAAGTTCTGTTTAATATTGCAGTGCTTATTTGAAGAATATAATAACGTGAATCTAGAGCAACATAAAGTGAACAAGGGAAACAGAATTACAATGAAAAAAACATGTTTATCCATCACATGTCATCACTATGATCTTCCCCGGTGTCGAACCACCGTGCCCTCTAGTGAGAAGCGTAACAAATTTTGTGCGAGATCGTGCGTATTTGCTTGTTTTCCGTACAGAACCAATACGCGGTAAGTGTGAAATACCACATTCAGTATTCTCAACGTAACACACATAACAATTTCCCTCTTCTTACAGCTTAAGCGCGACATTCATTTTACTGCTTTAGGCTTTTAACATATTTTTAGAGACGTTTAACATAGTAATAATTATAAATTGGAAACTTACCACTGCAATTTCACCTAAATTGCAATGTTAATTGTTGTTTTTAAATATTTGCAAAAATTAAGTAAAGTCTACTACTCCACGAAACTTATTGCATTCCTGATACAAGTAACATTAAGGAAGCCGTGAAAAAATCAACAAGATTCCAGATGCCGATGTTATTCCTGCAATATGTTATATAAATAATATTGTTAAAATATTAAAATGAAAAATAAATCATTACATAACCTTACCATTTGTTTTAAGTTCGCATTTATAGACTGGGGGACAAAAGACAGACGTATATCACGGCCTGCTGGAGTATAGGAAACACAGAAAACATTTTATAACAACAATGTTGAAGAAAGATATTTTGGTTTTCCGAAGTTGCAGTCATTAAACATAAGCCAACATGGAGATTTCATTGCAACTAATTAGAAATTCGTCTTTCAGATATGTAATAAACGATCTTCGCACAAAATAATGTACGATACACGAGCGGTATGTTTGTTTTCATGTTCTCGGAAATTAAAAAAGCTCAACTACGTTTCGCTTTTTCAATCTTTTCCTCGACCATGAAAACGTCAACATACCGCTCTTGTAACGTATATTACTATTCTATACATATTTCAGAGACACAAACACAGAAAGAGAAAGACAATAAATAAGCGACAGACAAACAGGAAGAACAAGGAGAGATAGAAAGAGGAAATATAATAACCTATAGTAGATGAAAAGATAAAAGGAGGAAAAGAAGAAGAGAAGAGGAGAATCAGCAGGAAGACAGAGAGAACGAGGGAGACAAAGAGAAGAAGGGAGACGGGGAAAAGGAAGACAAAGAGAAGAAAGGAGACGGGGAGGAAGGGACACAAAGAGAAGAAGGGACGAGGAAAATTGAAGACAAAGAGAAGAAGGGAGACAGGGAAAAAGGGAGACAAAGAGATGAAGGGAGACGGGGAGGAAGGGACACAAAGAGAAGAACGGACGGGAAAAAATGAAGACAAAGAGAAGAAAGACGGGTGAAAAAGGAGACGGGGGAAAACGGAGACAAAGAGAAGGGACATAGGGAAAAAGGAAGACTAAGAGAACAAAGGAGACGGGTAAAAAAGGAGACGGGGAAAACGGAGACAAAGAGAAGGGAGACGGGGAAAAAGGGACGCAAAGAGAAGAAAGGAGACGGGAAAAAGAGAGAACAAAAAGAGAGGATGACAAAAAGGAAGAAAGATTAAAAGGGAGAAAAATAAAAAGGTAGAAAAAGGGAGAAGGATAAAAAGGAGAGGAAGAGAGAAGTGAAAAGGAAGAAAGAAGGTAGAAAAAGAATATGTATAAAAATATAAAGATCAAAAAAGAGAAGGGATAAGGAAGAAATAGAGGGGAGGAGAAATAGAATGAATAAGGAAAAGTAGAAAAAGATAGAAGGAAAAGAGATGAAGAGACAATGGAAAAGATGAGACATAAAAATAAAGAGAATAAGGGAGAAGGAGGAGGACGACAGGGGAGAAAGAGAAAAGAAAGAAGGAGAAAACGGGAGAATATAAAAGGAGAAGAAAAAGGGAGCTGGAAGAAGAGAGGAAATTTGGGAGAGGGAGAGAAAGGAAGGAGAAACAGGGAGGAAAAAGGAGGAAGAGAAGGATAATGAGGAAAGGGAGAAAGAGAAATAGGTAGAAACAGAAATAAGGAGAAAAAAGGGAGGAAAGGAAAAAGGGAGGAAAGAAAATTGAGATAGGTAGAAAAGAGAGAGTGAAAAGGGAGAAAGAAAGGAAATCACAAAGAAAAGGATAGGAAAAATTCAAGAAAAAATGGGGAGGAAAAAAGGAGAAAAAGGAAGAAAAAAGGGAGGAAGAAAGAAAGTGAAGAACAGAAAGAGGAAGAGATAGAAAGAGGGACAAACAGAAAAAGAGAAAGAAAAAAGGGAGAAACAGTGAAAGGGAGGGAAAAGTGTGAAAGGAAAAGGAAGAAGAAAAAACAGATAAATGGAGGAATATGTAAATGCAAAATAAGGAGTGAAAGGGTGAGTGGAAAAAGGGAGAAATATAGAAATGAAAGAAAACAAAGTGGTAGTATAATTAAAATTAATAAAAAATATAAATGAAAAAAATATGAATGTTGGAAAAGGAAAAGGGATAAAAATATGGAAAAATTTAAGTGTAAAAAATTTAAGAGCGAATTAAGATACTAAAATTAATATAGAAAGGAAATCCTGAAAGGAAAAAAAGAAAGAAAAAAGAAAGAAAGAAACAGAGGAAAGAACGCCGGAAAAAGAGTAAATCGGGATAAGAGAAACACAAAATTAAAAATGAGAAAGAAGTAAAGATGTAGGCTAGAGGAAGAGAACAGAGTGTGTGAGAGAGTGCATTAAGGAAAGTTACGAGGTTACGACAGAAAGAAAGTTAAGGATAGTGGGCTAGAGAAATAGAACACGTAACAAAATGGAGGATTAAAACAGAGATATAAAAGAATATAATGAGAGAAAGAGAAATAGAGAAGAAGCAGAAGGGAGTCGTAGAGGAAGGGACATGGAAGTAGTGAGACGCACACATATTAAAGTGTTCATGGTGCATAAATACCAAAATTTAATTAAACAGAGTCACATTGTTGTCTTGGCGAGCGTGATTGGATTCGGCGATATTTCACGATAGAGATGTGATCCGAATTATCAAAGGAGGGCGATATTGGACACCGGCCGCTGCTGATATTGGAGGGAACAGGAATCAGTCGAAGAACAGGACGGACTCCTGCATGTCTCTTGTTATCGCCGTTTCTACTTGTTCCTCCCACGTGCATACACTCAGGAATGTCCTGCCACCCTCCGTTCCCAGTAAAATAGTGGAGCTCACTTCAATGTCAGCTCTGGAATGCAACACTCTAGTTTACCGGGGACGGAAGAAATATTACCCGGCGCTCCGCGACCCAATATCACCCTCTCACATAACGCGCGGGCTGTGAAACGCGACATGACGTCTTATGATCTCACTGCGGCATAAACAAATTTATAGAGAACGCACTAGTGTTCCTTCGATTAAAGTGCCTAGCCGGGAACCATGGATTCTGCAGAGTGTTGTGAGTTATGTAACCTGGAGAAGGCAGTCGCATTGACATACACATTGCTACAAGACTTAGACCTAGCGTAGTCACAGCCGAAGACTTTTCAGTAAAAGGACGTCGTTTCGATTCCCGTCTGAATTTGATCCCTCTCAGACAAAACGGTGTAATTCCAGTAACAGACATAATGGACGCGAAAGCGAAAATATTTGTCAGTTTTTATCCATTATTACTTACTTTTGGCTTTTAAGAAACTCGTAGGTTCATTGACGCCCTCACATAAGCCCGCCATCGATCCCTACCCTGTGCAAGATTACCCCATTCCCTACCATCATATCCCACCTCCCTCAAATCCATTTCAATATTATCCTCCCATCTACGTCTCGACCTCCCCAAAGGTCTTTTTCCCTCCGGTCTCCAAACTGACACTCTATATGCATTTCTGGATTCGCCCATACGTGCTACATGCCCTGCCCATCTCAAACGTCTGGATTTAATGTTCCTAATTATGTCACGTGAAGAATACAATGCGTGCAGTTCTTCGTAGTGTGACTTTCTCCATTCTCCTGTAACTTCATCCCTCTTAGCCCCAGATTTTTTCCTAAGAACTTTATTCTCAAACACCCTTAACTTCTGTTCCTCTCTCAAATGGAGAGTCCAAGTTTCACAACCATACACAACAACCGGTAATATAACTGTTTTATAAATTCTAAACTTTCAGATTTTTGACAGCAGACGGGATGATAAAAGCTTCTGAACCGAATAATAACAGGCATTTCCCATATTTATTCTGTGTTTAAATTCCTCCCGAGTGTCATTTATATTTGTTACCTTGTTGCTCCCAGGTATTTGAATTTTTCCACCATTTCAAAGAATAAATTTCCAATTTTTATATTTCCATTTCGTACAATATTCTCGTCACGAGACATAATCATATATTTTGTCTTTTCAGGATTTACTTTCAAACCTATCTCTTTACTGGCTTCAAGTAAAATTTCCGTATTTTCCCTAATCGTTTGTGGATTTTCTCCTAACACATTCACGTCATCCGCATAGACAAGCAGCTGATGTAACCCGTTCAATTCCAAACCCTGTCTATTATCCTGGACTTTCCTAATGGCATAGTCTAGTCCAAAGTTAGAAAGTAAGGGTGATAGTGCATCTCCTTGCTTTAGCCCACAGTGAATTGGAAACGCATCTGACAAAAACTGACCTACACGAACTCTGTTGTATGTTTCAAGTAAAGTCATACTTAAATATAAAAATCATTATCATGCACATTAACAAGCTTACACGGGCTATAATGAAATATTAACTAAACATGATACATAATTAAGTTATTTGCAATTCATATCCTAATTCTACTTTATGATAGGCCTAAATGACAATTACGTAGTCTACTGAGTATAACAATTATAAAATTCTATTAAAAACTCAAAAACAACTTCTGACTATTTTAATAGCTTAATTAATTAAAAACATATTGCTACGCAACCAGTTATAGTACATAAACAGCAAAACAAATAGATTGCAAAGCCTTGGAAAGAACCTGGTAGCTATGCGCTGCGTTTATTCGTGTCAATTCTGAGGAAAAGGGGAGACATGGTAGCAAAACAACGATCAATATAAATGGAGGCCGTATTCATAACTTTATATGACATAATATCTCGTCTCCCGTTGCATTGCTCGATCTGCCAAGTGAAATTTATTTGTGAGCACATAAACAATACAGAATGGACGCGATTTATGCCTAATTTAATACGCGGAAAACACAATAAAGTAACGTCCAATAAAAGCTGAATATATTTGCTCCCGTTTCCACGTGGCGGTTACAAATCAAAACCAAATTGCAGGCACTTTAATAAGGACGACTTGAGAGAAATATGTTCATTTCATAAGAATTTCAACACAGACTACATTGTCGAGTTATTATTTTGAATTCATTTCAATCTGACAACCTACTACATGCGTTACTGGAAACATCTACTCAATGGTAAGATTACAATGGAAGTAATACTGTGTCCGAACGTACTTTACCTTCGATCTCCTTTCATTACCCATACTCAGCCTTTTGCCTCTACACATACTCAACCTCCTCTCCGTACTAAGATTTAACCTCCTGTCCCTGCTTATCCTCAGCATCCCGTCCGTAATCAACATTATGTTCGTATTCATTGTCATCCTATACCGACCAATCCACGACGTCCCATTGCTACTCATCCTCAATTTTCTGTTCCTACTCATCATCGACATCCTGTTCCTACTCGTCATCGACATCCTGTTCCTACTCATCCTCAATTTTTTGTTCCTACTCATCTTCGTCATCCTGTTCCTACTCATCCTCAATTTTCTGTTCCAATCATCATCGACATCCTGTTCCTACTCATCCTAAATTTTTTGATCCTACTCATCATCGACATCCTGTTCCTACTCATCATCGACATTCTGTTCCTACTCATCCTCAATTTTTTTTGTTCCTACTCATCTTCGACATCCTGTTCCTACTCATCATCGACATCCTCTTCCTACTTATCATCGACATCCTGTTCCTACTCATCCTCAATTTTTTTTATCCTACTCATCATCGACATCCTGTTCCTACTCATCTTCGAGATCCTGTTCTTACTCATCCTCGACATTCTGTCCTGTTCCTACTCATCCTCAATTTTTTTTGTTCCTACTCATCTTCGACATCCTGTTCCTACTCATCATCGACATCCTCTTCCTACTTATCATCGACATCCTGTTCCTACTCATCTTCAATTTCTTTTGTTCCTACTCATCTTCAATTTCTTTTGTTCCTACTCATCTTCAATTTCTTTTGTTCCTACTCATCTTCAATTTCTTTTGTTCCTACTCATCTTCGACATCCTGTTCCTACTCATCCTCGACATCATGTCCTGTTTCTATTCATCCTCAATTTTCTGTTCTTACTCATCTTCGACATCCTGTTCCTACTCATCCTCGACATTCTGTCCTGTTCCTATGCATCCTCAATTTTCTGTTCCTACTCATTTTCGACATCCTGTTCCTACTCATCTTCAATTTTTTGTTCCTACTCATTTTCGACATCGTGTTCCTACTCATCCTCGACATCCTGTCCTGTTCCTATTCATCCTCAATTTTCTGTTCTTATTCATCTTCGACATCGTGTTCTTACTCATCCTCGACATCCTGTTCTGTTCCTATTCATCCTCAATTTTCTGTTCTTATTCATCTTCGACATCCTGTTCCTAGTCATCCTCGATATCCTGTCCTGTTCCTATTCATCCTCAATTTTCTCTTCCTACTCATCTTAGACATCCTGTTCCTACTCATCTTCAATTTTTTGTTCCTACTCATTTTCGACATCGTGTTCCTAATTATCATCGACATCCTGTCCTGATCCTATTCATCCTCAATTTTCTGTTCTTACTCATCTTCGACATCCTGTTCCTACTCATCCTCGACATTCTGACCTCTTCCTATTCATCCTCAATTTTTTCTTCCTACTCATCTTCGATGTCGTGTTCCTACTCATTCTCGACATCCTGTCCTGTTCCTATTCATCCTCAATTTTCTGTTCTTACTCATCTTCGACTTCCTGTTCCTACTCATCCTCGACATTCTGTCCTGTTCCTATTCATCCTCAATTTTCTGTTCTTACTCATCTTCGATATCCTGTTCCTACTCATCCTCGACATCCTGTCCTGTTTCTATTCATCTTCAATTTTCTGTTCTTACTCATCTTCGACATCCTGTTCCTACTCATCCTCGACATTCTGTCCTGTTCCTATTCATCCTCAATTTTTGTTCTTACTCATCTTCGACATCCTGTTCCTACTCATCCTCGACATCCTGTCCTGTTTCTATTCATCCTCAAATTTCTGTTCTTACTCACCTTGGACATCCTGTTCCTACTCATCCTCGACATCCTGTCCTGTTCCTATTCATCCTCAATTTTCTCTTCCTACTCATCCTCGATATCCTGTTCCTACTCATCCTCGACATTCTGTCCTGTTCCTATTCATCCTCAATTTTCTGTTCTTACTCATCTTCGACATCCTGTTCCTACTCATCCTCGACTTTCTGTCCTGTTCCTATTCATCCTCAATTTTCTGTTCCTACTCGTCTTCGACATCCTGTTGCTACTTATTCTCGAAATAATGTTCCTACATATCCTCGACATTCTGTTTCTACTTATCCTCGACATCAAGTTCCCACTCATCTTCTTCACCCTTTTCCTACTCATTTTCTATATTCTCTTCATAATCATCCTCCATATTCTATTCCTACTTATTCTCAACATCCAGTTCCAACTAATCTTCAACATGCTCTTCCTACTCATATTTAAATACTGCCCCTACTCATTTTCAATGTCCTTGTCCATATTTATCCTCAACACCTAGTCTCTACTGATCCTCAAATACTGCCCTTACTTATGTTCAACGTTCTGTCCGTATCCAACCTCAACATACTGTCAATACTTATCCTAAAACTTCTGTCCCCAGTCTTCCTCAACCTCCCTCTGTTCTTCCACTATCTCTTCGTAAAAAAAGTCTTAGATTAAGTCAATTCTTGATCTCTCTTTCTCGACCTGATATGAGATTCACATTTAGGGGACACCTCTAGTATTGTGTATAATTATTACGAAAACATGTTAATGAGTAATGACATTGTATATTCAACAATATGAGTATATATGACCATTGATCTGTAGTTTCTACGCAAATGTGATATTGTTACTTAGAGACTGATACACAATGACAATGCAACAAAATCTTTTACTCTATTTTGTTTAATAATGACGCATGTTTCAACTCCAAAATTTGTGTACACGGTTTCAATTATAATAAATTAAGTATTTTGATACAATTATAAATTAAGAGAATTTTATTTGAAAATCTCTTCAATGCTCTTATATTTTTCATTTCGAAATCTTCCAAGAGTTTGGAATCTTATAATGATTATAACACATTTAGGGCCATATTCATAGACATTCTTAACGCGGGCTTCTGGTGGATGATCAGCGTTAGCGATATGATATGATATGAATCCTGTACAAGTAATCACTCGATAGCCAGGGCTAGTTTAGCACGCTCGTAGCGCGGGCTAGAGAAATGTCTATGAATAGCACCCTCAATGTTTAAGACTTTTTTTTCAAGTCTGAGTCTCAATTCTGGTAATTTAAATATTTGATGCGATCAAAATATAAGAACTATTTTTCTCGAATTTAAATGTGTCTAATATCTATACCAATTTGAGAATTAGAGATTTGATCAAAATATTCCCAGAAAAAATATAGGTAAATTTATTCGGATAAGGAAAGAAAATGTTAAAATTTGGGATAGGTAACAAAAGCCAAATTCACGATTATGATCACCAAAATTTTATGATAAATTGTGGGTTAAAGAAAGAGAAATTCGAGATAATCTGCGGCCTGAAGTATAGTAAAAAGGAGAGGAGAAGAGTACTCTGTCTTGGATTACCCTCAGCACTGCTCCAAGAAGAAACTGATAAGCTAAGAGTACACTCAAACTTCAAGGTATCTGAGCACAGCTATAAGGCAGTCCATTTAATAGTAGCTAGCGATATTTTTCGGATATCCTCTCAGACACGGCAAAGGATAAGAAGGGTTATGGCTCGAATTTGAACACTTGATTGAATCTTTATTGTAAGACTCCCTGCTGAAAACGCCTCCTCTCTTAAACTTTTGTGAGCCGATAGAGAGATCTCATGAATGGGTCCTTCCGAAGAATTGAATGGAGGTCAGTTACCCGGAATATTCTCTCTCATATTGGCTGCGAACCAAATTCAGCTGGGGATGAACTTGGCTGCTGTCATAATGAACTTCTCTATATCGATTGAGAAGGGGCACGAGCTCATGTCCTTTCTACCCGATCGCTCCGCTCGCTAGATTGACTTCGTGGCCCGCTGAACTCTTGTCTTCCTCTTCTCCTACAAACACTTGCGTCAAGAAGCAAATTAAACCTACAGTGTAATACAATTCCTCTTACTCGGCGCAATCAAGTGTGGCTTCAGCTTCATAAGGAAGCGCTATAATCCTGCGAATTTCAGTGTGATGGTACCTTCAGTCGGTATTACCTCTTTCAAGACTACACGTACCATATTCATATGTAATATGTAGTTTTCTTACATTGAGCATAACTGCAGCCTCGGATATCCACGCTGGTTGTCAATCGGAATTCATTGTAGTAAAAGAAAACGTCGGTGAAATATCGGTTCGGATGAATTTGACGTAAACAATACTGTTACAATAAATTGCGATACAAATATAGTAAGTTCACTATTACAGAATCGATACAAAATGTTGCCTACATCGTTTTAGACGATCGCCATTCTTTATTCTTGTAAACACTATTTTAACACTTACGTTCTAGGCAAATTTTTACGTTCTAAGCAAATATTTGTATGTCTATTGTAATTGGAGCTTTGCACTGTAAATAAATAAATAATTAAATAAATAAGTAATAAATAAATAAATAATAAATAAATGAATAACTAATAAATAAATAAACAAACTAACAAATAAATAAACAAATAAATAAATAAACAAACAAATAAGTAAACAAGTAAATAAACAAACAAAAAAATAAATAAATAAGTAAAAACAAATCAACAAATAAATGAGTAAATAAATAAAAAATAAAGAAACAAACAAATAAATAAATAATTTAAAAAATAAGTAAGTAAATAATTATATAAATGAGTAAATAAATAAATAAGTAAATAAATAAATGATTAAATAAATAAGTAAGTAAGCATGTAAATAAATAAGTAAATAAATCAGTAAGTTTGAAAATAAATAAATAAATAAATAAATAAATAAATAAAAAAGTAAGCAAATAAATAAGTAAAATAATAAAATACTCCTTCCTTAACAAAAACAAAACAAAGCTAACTCACCTTCTAAATTATGTGTTCAAATTGGTAGCCCTCAGCTGCTTTACAATGTGTCACTCGATCATAGAAACAATTTAAGGAATGATTTAACTAGGCGTTAGGAATATCTTGCACCACTTCCATTTTTATTTAGCAACACTGACTTTGTACAGAAGTATCAAGTGTGGGTACTTTTTGAAAAGCTCTTAATGAGTTTTATTGAAAAATAAAAAATATATATTGGGTGTTCCATTTAAAAGAAGAGAGTTGGAGTTACTTCCGTTTAAACCGGAAGTAGAAAAAACTCGGTAATACCATTGTTGAGTTCTTAGCATATGGTTATCCTCACATACCAAGTTTCATATCACTGAACCGTATGCTTCAAAAGTTATTTAGGTAGTGCATTTATTAATTTTAATATTCGATACACTTTTCTGTTTTCTTGACTTAGCAACACTGAATTTGTACAGAAGTATCGAGTGTGGGTACTTTTGAAAAGCTCTTAATGAGCTTTATTCAAAAATAAAATAATATACTTGGTGTTCCATTCAAAATAAGAATGTTGGAGTTACTTCCGGTTAAACCGGAAGCAGAAAAACTCGGTAATACCATTATTGAGTTCTTAGTATATGGTTATCCCGACATACCATGTTTCATGTCACTGAACCACATGCTTCAACAGTTACTGTATTTAGGTTGTGCGGGACTTTTAACTAACCCTGTAGACGTATTCAAATAAAAAAAAAATCCAAATTAAGGTTTCTGATGTTCAGATATCAAAATTTGAACTTCAATAATCCAAATACACCATATTAAATAATTGGAAAAAAAAAAATGGGTGACACGGATTTAATCAATGTCAATCAATCAAGTTTGTTATGGAATGCAAAGTGCAATAAGAAGGAGAATGGAGGAGAACTAATCTAAATAAAAAGAATGGAGCGCCCGGATAAGTAGGCAACTTCTCGTGCTCAACGACATTGCGAAAAGAGTGTCGGTATTTTATTAGGCTGTAGAGTAGAGAATAGATTGCTGCGATGGGTACAGTGCTCCTGAGAATTTGACTAGGAAATTTATCCACGTATATTGATTGGTTAAATTTCTCCTTCATGGATCTTATACCATAACTATGATATATATATATATATATATATATATATATATATATATATATATATATACTAATTAATATAGAGAGAGAAAGAAATAGATCGCCCGGCCTTAATTAAGGATGACCACGAGGATCCGGGAATTAATAGTAAATAATAATATAATTAATTAAATGTGAGTATTGTTATAAAAATAAAATATAATACTTAAGCACCACTGATTATCAATTATAAAATAAAATCTTAGAAGATGACTTTAAAATTATAGCCTACTTATAAATAAAAGATTTTATTTAAAATTAGCATATCCTTAATTAAGGCCTTCTGAGTGGTATAAATGAAATTGTATAATCTGCAGGGAATCTTCAAGAATTTGCGAGATGATTTTTTGAATTTCGAAAGATGTTATTGATAATTGTTTTAAAAAATATATAAATTTTGGTAAAGAACTCCGAGCACCAAAAAATAAACTTGTCACTGACCAATTGAAGAGAGGGATGTTATACTTGGCACTAAGGTAAGGACTACAAGGTTCATAAATGGGGCTCTTTTCCTGATCAACCTGATGAGCTTGGTTCAGATCTCTCTCCATGCGTAAAGTTGGATCTATGATAACAACCTTTTGTTATTGCCTGTTTATTGCTATTATATCCGCTCTTCTGTGAGACTCGTCTTCAGAAATGCAGTGGACCTTTTCATGAACTTCCCAACCCTTGTTCCGAAGAAGACAGGCGATAGCTCCACGGACTCTACGATGCCTGTTGTTACGCAATAACTCTCCTTTCCGACAAAAACCCAACACGTGGCCAAGAGATTTTCTGATGGATTTCTTATTAAATCCAGCAATATATTCGACATATCGGAAATTAAGCTAAATCAAGTCACACTAATCCTTACTTAATTAGAACTGGTATTTCTTAAACCGTGACGGACTGTGAAGAAAACAACTTAATCTTTAATTATGCTTACATTTCATGTCCCTACAATTTGTTTTCTGTCACATTATTTTGTGCGAGATCGTGCGTATTTGCTTGTTTTCCGCACAGAACCAATACGCGGTAAGTGTGAAATACCACATTCAGTATTCCCAACCTAACACACATAACAATTTCCCTCTTCTTACCGCTTAAGCGCGACATTCATTTTACTGCTTTAGGCTTTTAACATATTATTTTTAGAGACGTTTAACATAGTAATAATTATAAATTGGAAACTTACCACTGCAATTTCACCTAAATTGCACTGTTAATTATTGTTTTTAAATATTTGCAAAAATTAAGTAAACTCTACTACTCCACGAAAGCTATTGTATTCCTGATACAAGTAACATTAAGGAAGCCGTGAAAAAATCAACAAGATTCCAGATTCCGATGTTATTACTGCAATATGTTATATAAATAATATTGTTAAAATATTAAAATGAAAAATAAATCATTACAGAACCTTACCGTTTGTTTTAAGTTCGCATTTATAGACTGGGAAAAAAAAGACAGACGTATATCACGGCCTGCTGGAGTATAGATATTTTTGTTTTCTAAAGTTGCCGTCATTAAACAGAAACCAAGATGGTGATTTCATTGCAACTAATTAGAAATTCGCCTTTCAGGTATGTAATAAATGATCTTCGCACAAAATAATGTACGATACACGAGCGGTATGTTTGTTTTCATGTTCTCGGAAATTAAAAAAGCTCAACTACGTTTCGCTTTTTCAATCTTTACCTCGAACATGAAAACGTCAACATACCGCTCTTGTAACGTATATTACTATTAACTGTTATGGCATAAATTAAACTGTTGTATCCTCTAGGATACTTCATCAATTTAAGGGTTAACAGTTGCGTAGTAACATATGATCGCTACTTACATTAGTTGCAACTTGAATGCAGAAGTTATTTTTCATGGTGTAGAACGCAGGCAACATACCTGAAAATAAAATAGAGTATGCATCATTTCATCACTAGCGTAATATTTAACTATAATAATTATTCGTTTCCTTGGTTTAAATGGACGAATGTTCAGAATATCGACTGTCCCTGTTGGAAATCAGGTTCCAAGTCGAATTTATGTTATTAGGAATATAATTCTACAAGTACAGAATATAAAATTTATTCTGCTAATATTTCTCGAATTCCTCAGCTCTCTGTCAATATTGTTATACACCTGTAGCCTCGAATTTATGCTTTTACTATATTATTCACTGCAGTTAGAGAGAAAGGTTCGACTATTCCCTGGCACGTCAGGGAGTTACTCAAACAACAATGAGAGGAATAAAGACTATTTATAACTGAAAAAGACGAGAAGGCGAACATAAGAGCTAAGCGTAAAGCGACGAAAAAGACAATCAGGAAAGACGAGGACGAAAATGAAATATGAAGAAAAAAAAGGAGAAGGTGATAACCAAGGATTAACAGAAGACGACGATAACCAATGATTCTGAGAAAACAATAACCAAGAATACAGAGAATAGGATAATGAAGAAAAGAAGGCAGCGATAACCAAGGATTCGGAGAAGACGACGATAACCAAGGATTCAAAGAAGACGATGGTAACCAAGGATTCAGAGAAGACGATGATAACCAAGGATTCAGAGAAGACGATGATAACCAAGGATTCAGAGAAGATGATAACCAAGGATTCAGAGAAGACGATGATAACCAAGGATTCAGAGAAGATGATAACCAAGGATTCAGAGAAGACGACTGAGCTCGCCTTTTCCTGTATGCTTGAATTGCTTGCATTAGGGAATAAAAACAAACAAAATTATCAATCCCTATATGCATTAGATTTTAGAATTAGACTTGGCTTTATTAAAATTCAGATACAGATGTAGGCTCAAGGCGTGGTTGTATGATTGAACATCTGTGCTATAATTGTAGAGAAAGAAAGAAAACCACTATGTTGCAAAGGGTAAAAGAATAACCCCTTGAAATTAATGGCATTAGCTACAGATCACTCTGTATAGTGAAATATAAAATATATTATCACAAAAGCACAACACAATAGTAACAAAAATGAAACAAACAAAATACGCGCTTCTTTTGTTTCCAAATCATACTTAAACTATGTTCGGAATATAATAAAATATACATATTACAATTGTATTATTAACAGAATCACACTTTGAAAAGCAAGAGGCTTGAAGCCGAGTGTGACAAATAATGAACTATATCGAAAAAATTTATCAGGAATAACTACGATTAAAATATTAAATGTAAATGTACTCGTACATAAAAATGAAAAGGCAATAAAACATTACAACACATAAAAAGGACAGTGCTAAAGTGACAAAAATAAATAATAAAAATTTAATATGACAATTATGATTTCAAAAAAAATTTCATGCACTTGTTTTTTAAATTAACTTATTATTTAATGATTTCAGTTTGTGATTCTCCTTTTAAATAGTACATTATGCAACGAGCCTATAATGATAGTAATTAAGACGCGAGTATGTTTATGAAACGAGCGCAAGCGAGTTTTATAATTTTCATACGAGCGTCTTAATTACCATTATAGTCAAGTTTCATACCACTTTTCATGCTCGACCATATTTCTAACTTGAAATTATTCATAAGTATTCATGTCATTCTTATCTGACTGAGGAGCGGAACTGACCTTGTGCAATACCTCATAAATTGTGAGATGTGCGCAGACGCGAAAGTATATTTTTTTTCCGAGAAACAAATGTCGACATTGACCTTGATATAATCTAGAGAGTAAAATAAACATTAATCATGATATAACCTTGAAATTGAATTAGACATTTAAAAACGAGATGACAAATTTAATTTATTTGAATATTATTTACAATTAACGCTAATTATTATAGTAACAGAACTAGTTGTCTTTCGATTGCATATCCGAGAATAATCGATACGTGCGCTTTCATATTGCTACAATGGTATTTTCTGATTGGTGGAACACCTGAACTTTAATGAATAGGTGTACTTTAATGAGATCCATTAAAAGGCTGCTACCAGGTGTGTAATTACTACGTTTCGGCATGGTCGAGCATAAAAATCATTATACATCTTGGGCCGGAATTAAAGCTGCGCCTTAGACCTGTTTCAGTCTAACATTTTGGTTTATCTTTGAGATTCTTTAAATTCAGAAAACCTGGACACTGATACAACATCGCACTACATATTTAGCTTCCGTATGTGAGGAGTATCTTAGGAATTATCTGACATTGTAATATGCTTTTGGCTCTTACATAAGACATCACTTCTGAGCGAGGGGAAAAAAGAATATCTTTCTCATCACTCGCTTCTGCTGCAATTTGCATGCTCGAAACTAAAGCCACTTCAGGAGTGTGTATTGGAAAATGTGAATGACTCAATTGTGATACAGGAGCCCTTATCGCATAAGGAGTAAAGAGCAAACCGCGTCAAAAAGGCAAGAGGATGTAAAGAAGGCGTGCAGAATAAAAACAGCGTCTGCAGAATAGCGAGACTGTTCACTCTTTGAATCGAACGTCCATCGATCGACAAGCACTGAAGTATTCCTGAAGTCATGCAATATGCAACCAACAATTTTTATTACCTACTAGCCGTACCCGTGCGCTCCGCTGCACCCGTTAGAAATAAATATAAAGTAATTACATAATTAAAATAGGACGTTTGATCCAGGGAACATTCGTGTTTGATAGAAGGATAAATCGTTTAATATGTTACTTAATTTAAATCGTATTTAAATAATTAAAATGCGGTCATTTTGGTCCAGAGAGCACTCGTTTGGTGCAATGACAATTCCTTTAACATGTTTCTTATTTGTTATTACATGCAACCATAGTTTAATGAAGATTTACATATCATTTAGTTTTAATGTGTAAACTTTATATTACTTGCTATATGTTTCCACTGAATTATGGTAATAACTTAATTTTAACCCTTGTTTTCTACGTCTTCAGTAAATGACGCTTGGCCCTCTATGGTTCTTGAACCCTTCAAATAACTTAAATAGTGATACAGCATATATAGTGATATGTAATTATATTTCTTTCTTTTGAAAATGTAAGAATTCACGATCTCCTATGTACCATTGCCATGGAATGAATAAATATGTTTTTTTCTTCCTACTCAAAAATTTTATATTTTGCATATAGGACTTACTGCAGGAACAACAACGTTATAATCTGAGGCGGCGGTGAAAATGTACTATATTGTTATTTTAAAAGTTTTGTATATCCTTAAATATCAGTCCAATCAAAATTTTGCATAGAATAAAACTTATCGGAAATCATTTTTAAAGAAACTTTTGTTATGCAACATTTTTCACAAAAAGCAATAATAAGCGAGATATTTCGATTTATTTAATTCAGGCCCCCTTATAACCCCCCCCCCTTTTAAATAAAATATTTTGAATGCCATATAGTCTAAATTCTAAGTTACAACGAACTTAATTTATATTCCAATTTTCATATAAATCGGTTCAACCATTATCATGTGAAAAGGTAACAAACATCCAGACAGACAGACAAACACGCAAACAAAAATTTCAAAAAAGCGATTTTCGGTTTCAGGGTGGTTAATTATATATGTTAGGACCAATTATTTTTGAAAAATCGAAAATTACCAGAAAAATTTCGGCTACAGATTTATTATTAGCATAGATGTTAGTACAATGCATAATGTGTAAATAAAATAATGTTGTATTGTATATGCCAGACAAGTAAATACTGATAAAACGTTGTTTACGATAGTTCATATTTATTTCTATATAAACACAACACTAAAGCAATAACGAGGTGCAAACTATATTCATGTAGCATCCAGAATGCGGTGAAGCAACTCTTCGTTTGTTTCTACCTTAAACCAATATACGATGTCTTTCATCCATTCCCAGATGCAGTAATGTAAGGGTGTTATGGTAGAAACAAGCCTTGCATTCCATTGACTGTGACGCGTTTCGAAAATGTGTTGTAACTTCGCAATTATGAATATGATCCCACTAATTTATTTACATTTTTTGTTCCAAATAACATCAGGAATCACCTCTATAGACCGCTGTGGGGAGAATGTCGTGCATTATCCTGTATATTGTGTCAAGAATTTGGAAAGAAAGAAAGAAAGAAAGAGAAAAAAGAGAGAAAGAGAGAAAGAAAAGAAAAGAAAGAAAAGAAAGAAAGAAAGAAAGAGAGAAAAGAAAGAATAGAGAAAAGAAAGAAAGAGAGAGAAAGAAAGAGATACAAGAAAGAAAGAAATATAGAGAGAAAGAGAGAAAAGAGAGAGAAAGAAAGAAAGAGTGAAAAGAAAGAAAGAAAAAGAGAGAAAGAAAGAAAGAGAGTGAAAGAGAGAGAAAAGAGAGAGAGAAGAAAGAAAGAAAGAAAGAGAGAGAGAAAGAAAGAAAAGAAAAAGAGAGAAAAGAAAGAAAGAGAGAAAAGAAAAAGAGAGAAAGAATAGAAAGAAAAGAAAGAAAGAGAGAAAAGAAGGAAAGAAAAGAAAGAGAGGGAGGAAAAAGAGAAACAGAAACAGAGAAAGAAAGAAAGAAGGAAAGAAAGAAAGAAGGAAAGAAAGAAAGAAAGAGAGAAAAGAGAGAAAGAAAGAAAGAAAGAAAGAAAGAGAGAGAGAAAAGAAAGAAAGAGAGAAAAGAAAGAAAGAGAGAAAGAAAGAAAGAAAGAGAGAGAAAGAAAGAAAGAGAGAGAAAAGAAAGAAAGAGAGAGAAAGAAAGAGAGAGAAAAGAAAGAAAGAGAGAAAAGAAAGAAAAAGAGAAAGAAAGAGATACAAGAAAGAAATATAGAGTAAGAGAGAAAAGAGAGAGAGAAAGAAAGATAGAAAGAGAGAAAAAAAGACAAAAAGAGAAAGAAAGAAAGAGAGTGAAAGAGAGAAAGAGAGAGAAAAGAAAGAAAGAAAAAGAGAGAGAAGAGAGAAAGAAAGAGAGAGAGAAAGAAAAGAAAAAGAGAGAAAAGAAGGAGAGAAAAGATAGAAGGAGAAAAGAAAAAGAGAGAAAGAAAGAATAGAAAGAAAAGAAAGAAAGAAAGAGAGAAAAGAAGGAAAGAAAAGAAAGAGAGGGAGGAAAAAGAGAAACAGAGAAACAAAGAAAGAAAGGAAGAGAAAAGAAAGAAAGAGAGAAAAGAAGGAATAGAGAAAAGAAAGAAAGAGAGAAAGAAAGAGATACAAGAAAGAAAGAAATATAGAGAGAAAGAAAGAAAGGTCTTTTCTGGATGTCTTTGATAGATATTACATTATAACGTTGAATGTAAATTGCTACGTTATGAAATACATATACGTATAAGAACATGGAACTGATCACAGCGGAACAGTGTTGTCTACATTATCCGAAAGCTGTCACAAGGAAAATAATATCACTGTATTGTGGATTTTTCCAATACAACCAACAGGGCAGCAAAAAAAAAAAAAGCATCATACGTGACTTGCCAAATTATTGATATCGCTATTGCACTTCACAGAAAAATAACAAAGAAAGAAAACAATACCCGCTCAAATATACGTATTTGGAAATAGAAATAAAATACATGTGAAACATACATACCACCATAATATCGATATTCACTGATGTTCTAAAAAATGAAACAAGATATTTGTGCGTAGACTGAACGCACGACAAAGGCACAATTTCTGAGATGTGTAGTAAAACTTCTAAATGTTTGTGGAATGAATGGCGATCAATTGAGGTTAAATTTAACACTTTTATACTCAACTTCTTCAGAATTTAAAAATGAAATCAATGGTTTATGATAGCTAAAATAAGATATTAAAAATTAAGTACACAAAATTCAATTGATATTACCATGAACGAGCTCATTGACCAATGGGAATCGAATTACACTGATATTAATTTTGAACAGCATGCTTTTAACTAAGTGATAGTTTTTTTCCTCCCACGTTAATTTCTTTTATTTGTATCGTTTTTTCTTCGATGTATCAGCAATCAAACGATTATGTGAGATTGCAACAATAATTAATAACAATAATTGCACAATTAATTATATAAGTAAAAATGGTTTACAATAAAATTAAACACGTTTAAAATTGTAGATAAGCAATGATAAAAGGGTTCAAAATAAAGGATTGTTATAACCTCAAATGTTCAATTGTTTTTATTCCAAGGAGCTTTTTATTTCTATCATCTCTGCTTCGATTCGACTGTTTTTCTCAATCTTATTATTATAACCTCGAATACTTAGTTCTTCAGAATTACAGTTCGTTTGCATTGGGAAAATAAAATGCTGTGTTATAACCTCAAATGTTTAGCTGCTTTCATTTCAAAGAGTCTTTTATTTCTATCATCTATGCTTAATTGGAAGTATTTTTGTTGATCTTCTATAACCTGAAATATTTAGTTGTTCAGAATTACAGTTTGTTCGCATTGAGAAAATAAATTGTTATTACAACCTCAAATGTTTAGTTATTTTCATTTCAAAGAGCCTTTTATTCCTGTCATCTATGCTTCAATTGAAGTATTTTTCTTGATCTTCTATAACCTGAAATATTTAGTTTGTTCAGAATTACAGTTTGTTCGCATTGATAAAATAAAGTGTTATTATAACGTCAAATGTTTAGTTCTTTTCATTTCAAAGACCCTTTTATTCCTATCATCTATGCTTAATTGGAAGTATTTTTGTTGATCTTCTATAACCTGAAATATTTAGTTTGTTCAGAATTACAGTTTGTTCGCATTGATAAAATAAAGTGTTATTATAACGTCAAATGTTTAGTTCTTTTCATTTCAAAGACCCTTTTATTCCTATCATCTATGCTTCAATTGAAGTATTTTTCTTGATCTTCTATAACCTGAAATATTTAGTTGTTCAGAATTACAGTTTGTTCGCATTGAGAAAATAAAGTGTTATTGTAACCTCAAATGTTTAGTTCTTTTCATTTCAAAGAATCTTTATTCCTATCATCTATGCTTCAATTGAAGTATTTTTCTTGATCTTCTATAGCCTGAAATATTTAGTTGTTCAGAATTACAGTTTGTTCGCATTGCGAAAATAAAGTGATATTATAACCTCAAATGTTTAGTTCTTTTCATTTCAAAGAGCCTTTTATTCCTATCATCTATGTTTCAATTGAAGTATTTTTCCTCATCTTTTATAACCTGAAATATTTAGTTGTTCAGAATTACAGTTTGTCCGCATTGAGAAAATTAAGTGTTATAACCTCAAATGTTTTTATTCGAAGGAACCTTTTATTCCTATCATCTTTGCTTTGATTCGACTATTTTTATCGAACTTATTATTATAAACTCGAATGTTTAGTTGTTGGGAATTACATTTTGTTCGCATTTAGAAAATATAGGCCTAGTGTTGTTACAACCTCAATGTTTTTTTAATTACTTTATTTATTTTTAAATATATACATAACCACTTTGTACGTCTCTGCTATTTCAAAGCCAAAATTAAACATGAGGAACTTGTACAGTTGTGATGTAAAAAAGCCGTTCCTCTTTATTATTAATTATAAAAAAATTACTAAACATATAATACATTACTTTTCTTCTCTGATATATTCCGAGAAATATGACACTTCGCTATCCGTTACAAGCCACAATCCTAGTCTATTAGCCTGGGATAAAGCAGGAAACTAATATGCCGACACTGAATGAATCTTGTTAAATCCACTTTTGTGTCGACTGCCGGTCCAGGCTCAGGGCGGGGTGAGGGGCGAGGAAGGGAACTGAACCCGCACTTCAATTAAAATTGTGTCTCGGCGCAGAATGAGAGGAACTAAATAAGAAGAGCATTTCATTGCTGCGAGAGAGCAGTTCCGTGCTCTATAAATTATTAAAACAATTACAATTAATTTGAATACATATTAAAGTCATGAAATTCATAGCCTACATATTCCTACATTTGAATACTTTAAAGTGGTTGTCATCGGCTGTAACTAAAGCCATTCTTAAAGGAAAGGAAACAGTGTAAAAAGTATACTGCTTTAAAAATCAAAGCTGAAACCACTGTCAAGTATTCCCTTCTTCCTTAAATGGATTACGCTCTACGACCCGTTCCTGCTTGGTTCCATCTCTGTCTTACAAGTCTTGGATCCCATCGGCCTTAGAGCTTGGTGATTAATAGGAATTCTTGTATGATGTATTCCATCTATTAAATAGCTACTCAGTTTGTATTTCATTGATTAAATCACAATTATGGCATTTTACTGTTTAATTTATTCGATGAC
This sequence comes from Periplaneta americana, assembly GCF_040183065.1. Classification (NCBI taxonomy): domain Eukaryota; kingdom Metazoa; phylum Arthropoda; class Insecta; order Blattodea; family Blattidae; genus Periplaneta; species Periplaneta americana. The sequence continues at coordinate 186,505,427 of NC_091119.1, read as the reverse complement.
AAGATTTATCCGATGAAGTTGATGGGGGGGGGGGAGAATAGATGGAGTTGTAATCGATTTCGCTAAAGCTTTCGACGTAGTGCCTCACGAAAACTTTTAGAGAAACTAAGCAGGCTTCCAATAGATAATCGAGTAGTAGGGTGGTATTCATAGACATTTCGCAGCACGCGTTACGAGCGTACTAAGCTAACCCCGGCTATCCACTGGTTACTAGTACAGAATTCAAATCATATTCTCTCGCTAACACTGGTTTATGAATACGAAAAATGCTGATGATCCACCGAAAGCCCGCGCTAAAAATATCTATGAATACGGCCCTTAGAGAACAGGACCGAAAAGTTAAGACTAGGAAAAGAAATATCGGAACTAGGAAATGTAACATCAGGCGTACCTCAAGGGGCGGTTGTTGGACCCCTATTGTTTCTTATATAGTATATATAAACGATATAAATAGAAATACTACGTCTCAGGTAAGATTATTCGCGGGTGACTGTATAATATAGATAGACAAATTAATGATGAATCCGATATCGCCGCCTTACAAAACGATCTTAACGTTGATCTAAATGAGGGGTTGGAAAGCAATGGTGGATCATTAATGTTTAGGTGAGGGGTTTGGACTTTTTCCATTGCTGGTTGTCACAATCAAAAAATTAAGACAACTTTTCGAAGGGTGGTTCTCCCTTCGTCTTTAGGTGGAAGGAAGGAGACAAAGGAAAACACCTACTGTTGGGATCGTAACGTACGTACGTACGTACGTAACGATCCCAACAGTATAGCTGTACGTAACGATCCCAACAGTAGGTTTTTTCCTTTCTGTCCTTCCTTCCACCTGAAGACGAAGGGAGAACTACCCTTCGAAACGTTGTCTTAATTTTTTGATTGTGACAACCAGCAATGGGAAAAGTCCAAACCCCTCACCTAAACATTAATGATCTTAACGTTATTGAAACCTGGACAATAGAAAATAAAATGAAAATCAATATCAGTAAAAGTAAGTCAATATCTTTCTGTAGGACGCATAGCTCATATTAGGTTGAGGGAAAACCTCAACCAGGTAACTTGCCCCAACCGGGAATCGAACCCGGGTCACCTGGTTTCGCGGCCAGACGCGCTAACCGTTACTCCACAGGTGTGGACTGGCAGGGTATCGTATCCGAGATCTTTGGCTGAGCTACCCAGGAACTATACCAGACCCCGGCTCAATTTTCCCCTTACGCTCAAGTGAGTTGACAGAACGTCAGAGTCCAGCATTGGGTGCACCCTTACTGTGTGACTTAAATTTGTGGTTTTCTGTTATCGAAACAGTAACACGTGTTACACAAATCTGGCTCTTTTCAAGTACTGCTTCCTGTAAAGCTGACTTGAAAAAGAACTATTTGATACCCGCCCTGGAGGAATTTTTCCCTTGAAATGCTTCACATCAACTTTACAGGGAACTATACCTTAGTAGTAGTAGTATTTATTCCATATTTATAAACCCTATTTTACATATAGTATATTATGGTTATATTTTAAACTGATCATAACAAATTGAAACTTACAGACTACCATACAATAAATATACACTTGTAAGCGTAAAACATATATAAATTAATTAGATTAAGGCCTTGAAATTACAATCGAAAAACATAGAGAATTTAACATGAATAGACATGTTGCACTTATAGATAATATTATGACACTTCGCTAATATACACACATATACATACATACATACATACATGCATGCATACTTACATACATACTTACTTATGTAGAGATATAACATATAAGATACATACGGTGGATAAACATTAATATGATTGAAGGCTTGAAATTATAATGGAAATACCTAGAGAATTTAACATGAATAGACATGTTGAACTTGTAGATCATATTAGGACATTTCGCTAATATATGTACATTTGTAGACATAATATAATAACATGTAGACATATATTTATAAATATACACATGCATGCATGCATGCATACATACATACATAGACTCACACACAGATACATATATATACATATACATATACATATATATATATACATATATATATATATATATATATATATATATATATATATATATATATATATACACACACACACAGCAAGATGTACCTCAGTAACAGATAATTGGAAAGGATGAACAATATTAAATACCTTAGACATTCATTATCATTTACACATGACTTTGATATACAAAATAAATTTACCAAATTTATAAAAACATGCATAATAAATACAATTTTAAAACCATCATTCATTTAGAGTTATACACGAATCGCAATTTCAAAAAAACTCTTGCCCGACAGTTTTAATCGCTGCCGAGATGGACTTCATGAGACACAAAATGGAACGACGAAAGAAATAATGATATCCTGAAATAACTCAAAGTCGAATCAATATTACAATATGTTAATCATTTCAAAAGGATGGATAGAACACTCATACCGAAACAAATACTGCAGTACGCTCCTCGTGAAAGAAAATTTGTTGGTCGCCCAGCTAAGAGTTGGACTGATGTGAGACCGTAACAGACCACCTGGTCTAATACATGTTTTGGATTATCATGATGATAAAGATGATGATAACTAAAAAGCCATATTTGTACTAATATGCCGACACATATTGCAATACAGTTAATGCTTCGGACTTACAATCATCTATCAAATAAACAGGATTTAGATTTTTCGTTATCGTACAATATGTACAAGAAAAAGTTATGTAAAGCATTACTTGAAACACATGTTCTGTGTTAGTGAGTTTTTTCGAATAAATTAATTGAGCCTATTGGGCCTGCTGTGTAGTGCTGTATATTGAATTTATCAGCATGGTGTTGTATTTGCTCTGCAATTTTCCAATGATAGCTACGCCTACATTTTGCATTTTTGGCTGTACTTTGTTTTTCTTTTTATTTGTTTTTATTTGGTGTTTTTCATTTATATCTGTGTCTGTGTCTTTTATTTAGGTGGTATTTATTTGTTTTTTTCTCTTTTCCATTTTTAATTCGTAATTACACTTTTATCTGTTTTACCTCTTTTTTGTGTTATATGCAATTCTATGTTTTTTTTTATCTGTGCTGTATATTGTAATTGGGGCTTTGCCCTGTTATGGACATAAATTAATACATATTACAACTATTTAATCAATATTTACTATCTCATCGACCTGGTTGGCGAGTTGGTATAGCGCTGGCCTTCTATGCCCAAGGTTGCGGGTTCGATCCCGGGCCAGGTCGATGGCATTTAAGTGTGCTTAAATGCGACAGGCTCATGTCAGTAGATTTACTGGCATGTAAAAGAACTCCTGCCAAAATTCCGGCACATCCGGCGACGCTGATATAACCTCTGCAGTTGCGAGCGTCGTTAAATAAATTATAACATTTTAACATTTTACTATCTCCGAATATGTTCTCCAGTGACAATTTTTAAAGTGATGAAAGTCATAGTGTGTGTCATTAATGAAGGCAGAATGTGTTGAATTCGGTGCTTTAAATATTTCTTACTGAGAATCCTAAATATAATATTTCAATACCGCTGTATTTTCATGTATTTTCAAGTACACATAGATTCACAACTTCCAACATGATATATACTCCAGCATTTAACACAAAAACATCAAGTAAAAGAACACTGTAATTCGCTCCGAGATTTATGCGATTCTGTAGCTGTTACTTATGCAAAACATAAGGCAGAGTAAATGTCTGCGCTTCTTTTACTTTTTGATCTCCTCTTTCCCTTTATCTCTGAACATTTTTCACGTACGAAGCCATTACAAAGCTGTAATTCATGTTCACTCTGTAGCTGAAAAGTTTCTAGAAAAAATTATTGTGAAATTTATTTACTGTCTAGTTCGGTGTATGAAAGAAATATTCCAAACGATCTCTGTAGGTAAGGTCGTGTGTTAGGAGACAGTATGTCTTGCTCATTCTACTGTAAACTAAAATCCAATGCAAATTTTCCTTCCATTCATCAAGTGCTGTTTAAGAAACAAGCAATTTTGTAAATGATATTGTGGCGCCATTTGGAATATTCTCGTTGCGTCAGGGAGTTGCGCACGCATCTAGCAAGAAGGGGGTGCGGGGAAACACGAACCCTGACGCTAACCGCGGTACGGAGCGAGGGGGGAGAAAAGCTACTATGATTGAGCGGAAGTAAGGAAGCATCGAGACGCGGACTTCTCTCTCGAAAATTCTGTAAGCCACGCGAATCGAAGGTCCGAGAACACGTGGTTTAATAAATAAAAGCGCGAGTCTTCTGAAGTTAGTCTTGAAGCTGTAGTCGGGTGATCCAGTTATAGGAAGATATTTTTCTTTTATATAAGTCATAGTATAGCTTCATTTTAGACATTTCTCTATTTCTTTGAGATGTTCAACCTACGCGTCGGGGATCAGCGAAGCGTGTAATAGGCACTTTGTTCACGCCGTCTGCCAGGCGCCTATCGCATTTAAACCCAATAGACGCGAGGTAGGTTACTGAACTTTAGCTTCAGAAGCGGGGGTTTTTCCTTGTCTAGGAACGCGCTTGTAGCGTTGTTTGAAGCTAGCAAACAATAGTAGCGTCTGGTGAGCGCGTCACCATAGCTAGTATTTAAAAGGGTGGCGTAACGAGACGCGTCCTCAGAATACTACCGGCCGTGAGCCGATCGTGTGCGTCAGAAGATTACCGGCACTTGAGCCGATCGTGTGTTTACTCTGAATCTTGCCGGCATTTGAGCCGATCGCGTGTTTACTCAGAATACTACCGGTCGTGAGCCGATCGTGTGCGTCAGAAGATTACCGGCACTTGAGACGATCGTGTGTGTACTCATAACATTACCGGCACTTGTACCGATCGCGTATATCATACCATTCTCGGTTTTCCAGCCGATCGCGTACGTCGTAAAGTCCTCGGCATTTTGAGCCGATCGAGTTTCTGATATAGTTCACGGCCATCAAGCCGATCGAAGTGATAAAGTGTAGATTTCGCACTTTTTAGTTTGTGATTACTCAAAAAGTGGTAGCAGCGATTTTAAACTGGCGTTAGACGAGATAATTACGTTGCCGAGATCACACGGAAGACAACAGCCAGTATTCCGTCGCTTGGACTCAAGTAAGGGACGTGATCCGAATAAACATACTTAGTGGAACTTTACTCCTTGGTTTCTTTTCGTGTGAATGACAAACATCACATTATATCCTACACCCACAAAACCACAAGGTTCCTGAGAAGAGATCACCTCTACCGGGGGACAGCATCCGTCCAACTGAGCAAACCGACTTCTACTCTGTCGGCGACGCGGCAGAATAAGAAGAGGGCAACCATCGCAAATGGCGCAAACAACTCGTGGCACCAGGTAACCGTCGCAGTCTTCAGTGAGTCTTGAGTCTTCAAGTCTACAAGTGAGTTTTCGAGCAAGGAAGCCAGCCTTCGAGAGCATCTGGAATTCCGGAGTTCGACGTGTGGTGAACCGCTACTGGGAATACTTGGGTTCGACGTGCAGTGAACTTGAGTGAGTCCGTAACTGGGCAGTGTCCAGGCGAGGGCGACGCATCCGGAGGATCTGATTTCGACGTGCAGTGAACTTGAGTGAGTCCGTAACTGGGCAATGTCCAGGCGAGGGCGACGCATCTGGAGGATCCGAGTTCGGCGGACAGTGAACTTGAGTGAGTCCGTAACTGTGACAGTGGCCAGGCGAGGGCGTCGCATCCGGAGGATCTGAGTTCGAAGTGCAGTGAACTTGAGTCAGTCCGTAACTGTAACAGTGGCCAGGCGAGGGCTTCGCATCCGGAGGATCTGAGTTCGACGTGCAGTGAACTTGAGTGAGTCCGTAACTGTGACAGTGGCCAGGCGAGAGCGTCGCATCCGGAAGACCTGAGTTCGATGTGCAGTGAGCTTGAACAGTGAGCTAGAAGAAGTAGCCAAGACAAGCGAACTGTGAACTTGAGTCCGTAACTGTGGCAATGGCCAGGCGAGGGCGACGCATCCGGAAGGCCTGAGTTCCATGTGCAGTGAATTTGAATAGTGAGCTAGAAGAACTAGTCAAGGCAAGCGAACTGTGAACTGAGAACTGACAGTTTTTTTCTGCACTAAGTGCTTTGTGAACATTAATTGAAATTAGGAGTACATTGTTGTTGTTCTCAATAATACACGTGTATTGTCATTGTCGCTGGTGAAGTGCAATAACGACTATTGTGTTGCTGTGTTGAGTGGAATACCCATTGTTGTAAGGTGAATTATTAAAAATAAGTCACATTGTTGACGGGTGTGTGGTGGCATAGGAAAACAAAAGTGCAGAAAATATAAATTGAATATAAATATGAATATTGAAAGAGGAAATAAAAGAAACCAGTGCCGCTACAGCCCTTTAAGAGCCCATGCCACCAGCCGGCTAACGGTCTTACATTCACATGCCCAAGAAGAGGTGGACGATCATACAACCAGAATCGAGGTGTTGGTGTTAAAACGATGGTCCCCCCCAGCCGTTGTACCTGGCTTGCGCAACCGGATTTCGCTACCTATATTAGCTTCCCAAGTGCATTGTGGTACTGGGTGGCATACATACACACCGAAATTCCTTAAGAATTTCTCTCCCCATAAGAACTCGAACCAACGTGCAATCCGTTACGCGAGTCGTAGGCTGGATGACTCAGACCACAACTAAAAGAGAAAAACCAACTGATAAATAAGTTTTACGGAATATACAACTGCTTCCTAGTAAGTTTCGTGCACGTGGCAAAAATTCGGTTCCCAACGACATTTCCAGTTTATTTCCTTAAGCGTCATTTTATTATGCCTACAACGAGATGTATTAAGGGAAGACTCCACTGAAAATCATGAAAATTTTTCCAAATTTTTTTTATCTATTTCACTTATTCAGAATTTATATTTTCATACCCCAAATGGTTTCAGCTCAATTCTGATTACAAATACTCGTATGTTTACAGTTTTTAAATTAAGGCTGGAAGGGGGCGTGGAATTTAAAGAGCTGTCAAAATTGTTTTTCCATCGAAGAATTCTTTTTTAAAATTTCTGATTACAAATCTAGTAACTTTTTGTTGGCTCCCTGAAGTTACTAGATGAATGTAGCGGAGGAGTATTAATTTACATAAATATTCGTTTTATTTTCAAATCTATTTTTCTGTGTTCATTTTTGTTGATGCAACACCAACTTTCTTATGCCAAATATTAATCAATCTGGATGAAATTTTTACTGCGAGTATTTATGAGGTAGCTGCATGTTTCTATGCATTTATTTTGTGAGAAGTGCTGCTAGTTTATTTTATTAATATTTTTCTTAATGCTGCTAGTTTATTTTATTAATATATTTCTTAAGAAAAATATTAACAAAATATACTAGCAGCATTTCTCACAAAACAAATGCATAGAAACATGCAGCTGCCTCATAAATACTTGCAGTAAAAATTTCATCAAGATTGATTAATATTTGGCACAAGAAAGTTGGTGTTGAATCAACAAAAATGAGCACAGAAAAATAGATTTGAAAATAAAATGAATATTTATGTAAATTAATATTCTCCTCCACTACATTCATCTAGTAACTTCAGGGAGCCAACAAAAAGTTACTAGATTTGTAATCAGAAATTTTAAAAAATAATTCTTCGATGAAAAACAATTTTGACAGCTCTTTAAATTCCACGCCCCCTTCCAGCCTTAATTTACAATGTGTAAACATTCGAGTATTTGTAATCAGAATTGAGCTGAATCCATTTGGGGTATGAAAATATAAATTCTGAATAAGTGAAATAGCTAAAAAAAATTTGTAAAATTTTTCATGATTTTCAGTGGAGTCTTCCCTTAAAGGATCTGCCAGGAACGGATCTTACAGGAATAAGATTGCAAAGAAGCTTCAACGAACTGAAATATTCACATGTTGAAAGAGGTTTTTTGTTGAACATCCATGAATTAGTAGCTTTGGTGCACTAAGCGTACATAATCACTCCTTTCTCTTTATATGGCAAACTACTTTCTCCGAAATTGTATATATGTTTTCCTAATATAAATGAACATTTTCCGAAACTGAAATTGTAAAGGTACAGATAATCTCGCTACGAGCTTACTCGAAATACAATTATATTTAATAGCTGATAAAATTTATTAAAAGAGCCAAATATTCTATTCTATTCCTAAAATGTAGAGCGACAAGGAATGCTCAGTTATGGAGGTTTAGTGGAATGTATTCATGGAAACCAAGCACTGAAGAACACATGTCATTGTCCTGCTGTAAAATTAAAAACACACTGAGAGAAGATTACATGCAGATGCGTGTAACAAGAGACTGAGCGCAAAGTGTTGTGGGGATGAGACGCATGAAAATCAAGAGAAAGCAGAAGGTTTGTTGTGCTTTGTGCTCTGTGTAACGAATACGCTGTCTGAGCAAAGTTGGCTTTTTGTTTCAAAAAGATCGTACTGTCCAAAGTAATACCTGTAACATTTTCACACTGTAAAAACAACATTATTTTTATTACATGAAATCCTATTTTTTTAATGTGCTTTGTACTGATATATGAAGCGGATGCTCATTACACTACTACACTGTAGTGGTTTTTTCTATAGATTCTGCCAACATATAGGCCTATCGTGAATTTTGTTCTGTTTCTAATAATGAATTGAGGTTTATTATCCTTGAAAACTGAAGAGTTGGATGTGCTTTACCTTGTAAAGGAACGCCATGGTGAAATAATAGCGAAAAATTAAGAAAATACTTTTTTTTTTGTTTTTATATTCTTAATTATATCTGAACCATCTAGTTTCATATTGTTTCAGTTCCTATTTGAGAGCCTCCAAACTATGTCACGTAACTTTTATATACAGTACTGTAATAGAGAAAAAAGAAATTTGCAAATAAATACAAAATGCTAGTCACCGGAGTTACTCAATCGGTTAAGGGGCTTGCCTGCCGGTCTGAAGTAGTGCTCGGGCGCGGGTTTGATCTCAGCTTGGGCTGATTACCTGGTTGGGTTTTTTCCGAGGTTTTTCCCAACCGTAAGGTGAATGTCAGGAAATCTATGGCGAATTCTCGGCCCCATCTCTACAATTACCATCTCGCTATCGCCAATCTCATCGACGCTAAATAACCTAGTAATTGATACAGCGTCGTAAAATAATCAACTAAAAATTACAAAATGCTCCCTGTGGCTATACAGACGCACCCCATTCTAATCTAAAACCTCACCGTTCTAAGTTACCGTTCCATATAATCAAATGTGGCCAATCATACGTTGCGTGAGTGTTGAGAGAAATGTTTATTTAATGCTGTTTTCTAAACTTCAAAATTATAAGATTTTATTGAATAAAAAAGCTCCTTACACAACAGTTATTATCAGATTGGTCTGAAACTTCTCACAGAGGTCAATTAAATGTTTATAAATAAATTGTAATTAGCAGTTGTATGAAATATTAATATTAAGTTCCTTCGAGGCATGGAAGTTTATATTCTAAGATGGAAGACAGTTGGAAGAAGAGCAGTTTAGCTTCAGGGAGGGAACAGGCATGTGAGATGCTTATTGGACTACTACGAACAATCGGTGAAAGATACCTAGAGAAGAATAAAGAAGTGTATGTAATATTTGTGGATCTAGAAAAGGCTTTTGACAGAGTGGATTGGAAAAAGCTCATAGGGATCCTAATGGAGATAGGTGTGGATTGGAAAGAGAGAAAGCTGTTCAGTAATCTTTATATGAAACAACGGGTCAAAATCAGGATAGGTGAAGAAATGTCAGAAGGAAGTGAAATTGGTAGAGGAGTACGACAAGGATGCCCTTCATCACCTACCCTGTTCAACATCTACTTGGAAGATTTAGTGAAGAACTGTTTTCAGAATATGTGAGGAGTGATAGTAGGAGGATGAGGAATGAAGTGCACAAGATTTGCTGATGATATGGCGTTTTTAGCAGAAGAGTATGTTACTGAATGAAGCTGTGCGCAGTATGGGATGAAGATAAAAGCAAATAAGACGAAGACCATGGTCATAGAAAGAAACGTAAAGAAGGAAAAACTTGCGAATTCTAAATGAGGCAGGAGAGCAAGTAGACAGCTTCAAATACTATAACCAGTAACATGAGCTGCTGCCAGGAAGTCAAAAGGAGGACAGCAATGGCCAAGGAAGTTTTTAATAGAGAAAGGGGCATCTTCTGCGCACCTCTGGAAAAGAATTAAGGAAGAGACTAGTGAAGTACTTTGTATGGACTGTGGTATTGTATGGGGCAGAGACATGGACATTATGACGAAGTGAAGAGAAGCGAATAGAAGCATTTGAAATGTGGATATGGACAAGAATGGAACGTGTGATGTTGAGAGACAGAATAAAAAATTAAGCTATGTTGAAAAGAGTGGGTGAAGAAAGAATGATGCTGAAATTGATCAGAAAGAGGAAAAGGAATTGGTTGGGTCAATGGCTGACAAGAAACTGTCTGCTGAAGGATGCACTGGAAGGAATGGTGAATGGGAGAAGAAGATATCAGATAGCCTAATAGACGACATTAAGATATAATAATAATAATAATAATAATAATAATAATAATAATAATAATAATAATGGTTTATTTTAACTGGCAGAGTTAAGGCCATTCGGCCTTCTCTTCCACTCAACCAGTATGATAAAAAATTGCTACAATGCTGTGAATATAACATAATTAATACAATACAATACAATACAATACAATTCAAAGCAATACAATACTACAATACAAGACAATATAATACATAATTAATATAATACAATAACAATTCTTTTCATCTTCACAACACCAATAAAATAATAGTAATAATAATAATAATAACAATAATAATAATAACAATAATAATAATAATAATAATAATAATAACAGTCATACTTAAATTAAAATAAATTATTAAACTCGATCACAATTATAACTTCAATTTGACTGCGCCCGTAAGAAATCGTTTAGCCTTTTCTTGAAAGTGGTTATTGTCTGGCAGCCCCTAATCTTCTGAGGTAGAGAATTCCATTCACGGGGGACTGAGACAGTAAAAGAGAATGAATAGTGGGATGTTCTATGGGCAGGAATTGCTAGGATTTGGCTCTCCTGTGACCTGGTGTTTAGGTTGTGATTGGAGGATAAGTAGTTAAACCGGGAACGAAGATAATTTGGAGTAGAAGTGTGGAGAACTCGAAACAGAAGAGACAGCGAATGAAGTGTTCTACGGTTACTAAGTTGCAGCCAGGATAAAGATTTGAACGAGGGTGTAATGTGGTCAAATTTGTGAGCATTGCTGATGAATCTGACACACGCTACAGCTTGTTCGAAAGGTCAGTCGTCAAGTCTGTAAGTATTACGTCGCAATAATCAAACAGTGGTAGTACGAGGGTTTGCACTAAAGTCTGTTTTAATTCTGGCGGAAAGAAGTTTCTGAATGGGTTAAGAGAATGCATATGGATCATATGAGGAGACAAAGAGGAAGGCAGAAAACAGGAAAGATTGGAGAAAGCTGGGTTTGCAGTGAAAGACCTGCCCTTGGACAGAACACTGAATGAATTAATGAATGAATGAATGAATGAACTATTTTAGGACGCATGAAGATCAGGTATCGGAATAACAAAGCCTTTTCTACTTTTGAGTTCTATTGATATTTCAGCAGCAATCGAGCTGATGGTTCAATACTGTGTCAATAACACAGACTGGATTCTCATCTTGCTTAGAAATGTAGGTCAGACAGGCAGATATCGGGGACTCTGTGGATGCAACTTCCCAGATTGTAGATTATGTACCTGGAGATCTAGTGACACGGACAGACCATCCACCAGAGAGCCGGCGGAGCATGCAATGATACGCCCTCAACTAGATGGATTTCTTTGCAGACATCCCAAGTCTGGTTTCGTGCAATTCTTTTGCCGAGAAGCACAGCGACTGCAATACTGCCCGGCAATAAGGCTTTTACAGCTTCCATTTCAGTCACCCTTCCGCGAATATCTTTCCAGTAATTTGACTTCAAACATTCGTGCTGCTTCACAAGAGTGGGACATTAAGTTTTACAATAGTGGGCCTTCTTCTTATTAATGGCGCTGAGAAAGTGAGTGATCATTTGTTACTCGCGTGCTTTGCAACAAGAGAGAGAAAACGAAATGAAGAGAATGAAAAAGGGAGAGGATGAAATTATTTAATGTAATGAGATAATAATGGGAATAAACAAGGAGAGAAGTGTGAAGAAAGAAAGAAAGAAGTGTGAAGAAAGAAAGAAAGAAGTGTAAAGAAAGAAAGAAGTGTGAAGAAAGAGAGAAAGAAGTGTGAAGAAAGAAAGAAAGAAGTGTGAAGAAAGAAAGAAGGAAGGAAGGAAAGAAGGAAGGAAAGAAAGAAGGAAAGAAAGAAAGAAGGAAAGAAAGAAAGAAGGAAAGAAAGAAAGAAGGAAAGAAAGAAAGAAAGAAGGAAAGAAAGAAGGAAAGAAAGAAGGAAAGAAAGAAGGAAGGAAAGAAAGAAGGAAGGAAAGAAAGAAAGAAGGAAAGAAAGAAAGAAGGAAAGAAAGAAAGAAGGAAAGAAGGAAGGAAAGAAAGAAGGAAGGAAAGAAAGAAAGAAGGAAGGAAAGAAAGAAAGAAGGAAAGAAAGAAAGAAAGAAGGAAGGAAGGAAAGAAAGAAAGAAAGAAAAAAAGAAAGAAAGAGTGAATGAATGAATGAAAGAAAGAAAGAAAGAAAGAATGAATGAAAAGAAAGAATGAATGAATGAAAGAAAGAATGAATAAAAGAAAGAAAGAATGAATGAATGAATGAATGAATGAATGAATGAATGAAAGAAAGAAAGAAAGAAAGGATATTCAGAATAAGTAGAATGAAATAAGAGACGAAATGAGGAGGAAAAAGAGAAATTACGGGGAAAGAGGAAGGGATGTAAAGAGGAAGAGGGAAATTTCGGAGAAAGATTGAAATTACGAGGAAAGGAAGAAATTACGAGCAATATGCAGGAATAAGATGAAATCTTATTTTTAATATATCCAAATTATTTATTAAACATTAATCTAAACAGATATAACGCCACAATTATATGTAGATTTTTAATTTTTAATTTTTATTTGGCTATTTTACTATGTTCAATTCAATTCAGTTCAATTTATTTGGCCATTAGACACACAGTTTTAGGCTTCGTCAGAATACGTTGAAAAACATATAAATACATTTTTAAAAAACACTAATAAAAGAAACAGTAAAATTTAAATAATACAATGAAAACATGAAATAATTTGAAACTTTTACATTAAAGAAAACTGACTCAATTGCAATTAAACTTATTTATTAAAATACAATTTCATACAAATTGTGTTGAAAAACTCAGCAACGGAATAAAAAGGATTATTTAATAACCAGTTGTAAAATCTAGTTTTGAAGCTATTGATTGGTAGTTTATAACATTAACTTGGGAGCTTATTATATAATTTCATTCACATAATTAAAAAGTTTGTGTTGCTCTTGTGTAATCTACAACATGGAATATTAATTTGTTCACTATTTCTAATTTCATGATCATGTATATTGGCCACTAATGAGTAATTGTCGATATTTTGTCGAGTGTAAAGTACTAGTCATATATATACAAATTTATGATTGTTAAAATCCGTGATTGTCTGAAAAGTGGCCGACAATGTTCCAGATAGTTTGATTTACATAAAATTCTAATGTTGATCAATGTCTCAGGTTATTTAGCACCGAAAGTTACCCAGCATTTGCTCATATTGGGTTGAGGGAAAACTCCGGAAAAAAACCTCATCCAGGTAACTTGCCCCGACCGGGATTCGAATCCGCGCCACCTGGTTTCGCAGTCAGACGCGCTAACCGTCACTCCAAAGATGTGGACTATATTTAGACGGTACCATGATTATTTTTCATGATAAGTTACGCAAATGAAGGCAGGAATAATACCTATTATCACTTAAATATCTAACTTTTAATTTTTTTTTTCGAAAATTTATATTTCATACAAAATGGAAAATATAAGAATTTCCTCAATTAAAATTGTTCATTAAGTTACTTTACATGCACCTCACACAAATTTCAAATCAATATCTTTAATAATGTCAAAGTCATTGAATTCTGAAAACTGAAAAATGCAGAACATTTTATTCTACAGAAACGAGAAAAGAAGTTTCCACAGTTAAATATCATGAGACCGCACATAACCACTTAAAAATTATATCTGTAAGTTGTTTGGCGTCATATAATGATACGGATTTCTTTGCTTCTTTTTTATATTTATTTATTATTTTTATTCTATTTGCATTTTGTAATTGTTTGTATTTTTGTTTTTATTCAAGAATTACAACGTTGCATATATAAAATGTAAATTTGATTTGAAGTTTTATGATATTTACATAGATCAGTGACGTCAAAGCAAGCGCATTTTTCTGATCTCGTCGTGCGCGGGCATCAAGCGCTAGGTACGGAAGGAGAAAGAATTATGTATCAGTCTTACTAGTAAACCGTGTATAGTTTTTATACGAGACTTATGCAGAGTTGAGACAGAAAACGTTATTAATAAACCATGCATAAGCGATGGGTGTATAAACAGTCTGTAACTATACAATGGAAATTGCGTTGCAGTAGTTATACACACGAAACCCCTTGTTTAAGCGTTGTATAGAGAAAAAATGGCCGCTCCTCTAACAGCTGTTCGTATCGACTGTCATTTTTTGATGATGGTTGCCTTGTAACCACAGAAGAACAAACCAAAGAGCACAGAATAATTAGAATAATATTGCGGTAGCTTGTACTCTTTGACAAAAATATAGTGTGGTAATCGATTACAGCCAGTTGTACTCTCGATACTTAACACGCCACACTAGAGCGCTCTGCCGGATGCAATAGAGAACCTCAGATATTCTATTACCTTTCGTAACGAAGTAATGACGAAACTATGACGTAGCTGTGTAACTGTTATACACGACGTATGTAGTGATTATTAGTAAGGAATTTACACACGACTTATAAACGCGCTACTCATTGTATAAGTATAAGGCAGTTAAACGTCTGTATACAGAGCTTTTATTAGTAAGACCTTATATGAATAAGCAGCCTGTTGGATCAAGAAAACAGCGGTGTACAAACTTGAAACGGAACATGAAATTTTATGTCGTTATTTTTATATAGCTTCTTTCTGTTTAATATTATCTATATTGTCTGTAAAAAAAAAGTACTAACACCAATTTATTAATAGTGCAGTTATGTTTTAAACGTTAATAACATAATAAAGAGTTAAGATGGAATATTAGTAGTACAACTATGCTGTATTAAGTGAATGAAACATCATTCATAAAGAAAGTGATATCCGAAAGAAAGAGATTTAATATGACATGATTAGTTGGAATTTATATTGATGGTATCTTTAGCCTTGTAAAAGAAATCAATAAACTTATTAAAATAATATTATAGTACAAAGCAAAGTTATCTAGGTACTGTAAATGTTTTAACTGTAACTAATATTACATAAAAAAAACCTCTTATCGCATTATCCTTTTAAGGTGACTTGGTGCGCAACTTCCTATCATGAAAATATTAAATTATTTTCTCTAAATCTGCTGAAGCTATAGAGCTGTCGTTTTTACAACACATGGGCACATACATTATCTTTAGTTTAGGATGTAACAGTACTTGCTTTGTTAATTCATTTCCCTACAAACATTTTCCATGCGAATATTTTCAAAATGTTCAATGCCCTATCTTCAGTAATAGGTATTTACGAAATATTAGATTTAAGAAAACATTGTTTCGGTACACGAAATAAACATATCTTAAAATTTCACTTTTTTTTATAAAAAAAGTTAAGTAATAATTGCTTTTGGATAGAAATGGAAACTTGTGAAAAATGAGCATTAAAATTAAAACTTATATTATTATAATGCACTTATACTTCTCAGGCACATGTAAAAATTAACATGGATACAGTTTTAATAACTTCTCTTCCCTTTATCTATTGAATCAGTGCTGGCCATCCCTAAATATAGCTCGACCAAGCGGCATACAGTATACTACCTCTTTCGCCTGTCTCTTTCCTTTCCGCTGTAAAGCGCTCAGGCTCTCCTGGGCTCTAAAGCGCGCGCTTGCGCGACTGACATGGATTTAAATTTATTTAAATTTAAATATACAGAATAAAGAATATATAATTACAAACAAACAAGAGAAATAGAAAATATAATACAAACAATATAAAAAAACAAGATAGCCTACAGTAGTATTAACAAAATTTGAGACCGAATGAGCAGCGCTCGTGTTCGGTCGCAGTTCAGATATAATATTAATAGGCCTATAAGAGAATATAAAATAAAATAAAATAGGAAATAGAATTAAAATTACAGTTACAGAAATTATATAATACAATATTAATATAAGAGAAATATAGAAAAAAAATAATAAAAATAAATAAGTAAAATAAAATAGGAACTAAAATTTAAATTACAATTTAAATTACAGCGACAATGGAATTAATATTATATAATGTTAACACTAGAGAAGAATAATATCGCACGTGAAAAGTAGGACTATATATATATATATATATATATATATATATATATATATATATATATACTGTATATAGGCCTATATTTCAAAATTATAGGATACAAATATAATATAGGTTGATTAATTCATACACATAGGCTATAAATTTATTTAATCAAATTGAAGATATTAACACGTTTCTGATTTTCTTGTTATATGTTAGTGGGTTACATGTTAGAAGTTCTGGGTGTAATTTAATTAAAGCATGTACAACCGAGGGCCAAAATTAATGCTATGCTTTAGACCAGCAGATGTGAGACATTTAGGTTCTACTAATGCTGAATTAATATTTCGTCTTGTGTCATAATTATGTGTCTGTAATACAAACTTATTACGATTTTTATGATAAAATTTTAACAGCGTATTCTTATCAATTTGTTCAATATTAAATACATTAAATTCAGAATAAATTAATTAAGTTGGATAATCGAAACGTTTCTTCAAACAAATTTTAATTATTCGCTTTTTTTTTAATTTAACGGACTAAGATGAAGCGATACTTTCAATAAAAAGTAACAAACATAAAATGTTTTCATGTTTGGCAAGTTTTGTTATTTTATATAGGTCCTGTCCCTTAATATCACCTAAAAGGGCATACCGTATTTTTTGCACCACTATGTAATATTTAATTTAATTCATGCAGAAACAACACTATGTATGGTTATGGTTATGGTTATGGTAATGGTTATCACTATGGTAGCAATTTGATTGTAGATACGTTTTATTAGTCCTTACGTTATAAAAGTAGTTTTATTGATGAAATCAAAATCAAAACAAAACAAGTTTGTTTTAACAGAAAATTAGAGAATTAATATCCTGATGCAGATTCAAACACTTTTCTATAAACAATGTTTCTTTACTGCACAGAGATTTTGGCACTAATCTTCATACACGATTCTCGTTGTAGAATGTGAGTTAGAATAGGGCGTAAGGCTCCGACTTCCTTTGTTTACTTTCAAGGGGTCAACATCAAGCAGCCTCACAAACTTTACATCACACTCAAGTTTAGTTCAATACCGCCCATGCAGATGTCCCCACATATTTGTTTTCTAAAACTGACGCAATATCGGTACGCTGTGAGACACAGAAGAATCAAATATATTTTCTCCTCGTGGGGATGGGGTGGGGGTGGACATACAGTTCAGCAACGTTATTGGGTTTGTTTGCGGACTTTCTTATAAAGAATCCCCCCGAAGACGAATAGGATTGTTAAGGAGATATTACTACTTGTGTAGCCGCTAGGAGGCTCTGACATCGTCTACGTTGTCTCTAATTTATCGTGGATTGACGTACGGAACTCGCTCGTGTGCTGTTTTAGTAGCCATGGAGACACGTGTGCAAATACTTTATTCTACTGTCCTATCCTTTTCTGCTTCAATGTTTATTAAGTATGTATCAACGCAGATTTCCAAGCGACAAATTAAATTGCGCAACGGAAAACATCAATATATAAACATAACGACTTTCAGCCGGTGACACGGGCATAAACAATGGTACGTCGTGAATGGCAGATTAATTGAAAAATTGAGAGGATTGGATTTACAAGCCGCTATAAAGTATGTTCAATAGCTGGAAACGAATAATGGTGGGTAGTAGCAGTATATTATTATTATTATTATTATTATTATTATTATTATTATTATTATTATTATTAGTACCGTTATCATCATCAGATTTTACACGGTCCTAGTCCTAAATTTTCCTGTACCAATTTTCACGATTCTATCTATAGCCCTTCTCCATTCTTCTCTATTCTCTAAGCCCCGTATTCCAACTCCCTTTCTCTCATTGTCATTTAATTAATTATTCATTATTCCTTGTGTCCACGGCAGAATTTTATTTATATACGTCTTCATAACACAATAAATCCTAAATCCTAAAGATAAATTAAATAGTAAAGACATATATATGCTTAAATGTCACACATGCGGTAAGAAATACATAGGCCAAACTAAACCTAATATAAAAAAAGATATAAGGAACATGTCAATGATTTCAAAAATAATAGAGAAAAATCAAAATATGCAACACAATTAATACCGGACATGAATTAGGTCACTACCAGAATACATTAAGTATCCTAAAAACATACAATGATAATAAATTCATAAATGCAGTAGAAGAATTCTTCATTGCCTACTACCATAATAAAGATCAAAATATAATTAACGAAAATTTATTAAACTTTAAAAATCCACTGTATGCAATTTAAAATAGACTTGTTCACATTGATCTTGACACGCCATTCAAATAGTTCCTTTCAAATCCCTCCGCCGCTACATACCTCAATACACACGATTATCTAGGCCTCAGTTCTCTTAAAACCACCAACACATACAAATGTAAGTATTCGAACGCCGTCAAATTCATTAAAACAATTACATCCTTTCCTCATATCAAATTGAAAAACAAATTAATAATTAATATTCTTATTTATTTATAGAATATCTTCATTTATATACTTCAATAAATCTGATGACACGCAATAGCCATAATCAATAGGATGCCATCAAATTAGAGTAACCACCAACGTCAAACAACATCCATTTCATAAGCGAACGATCTCTGTAAGTAATCTTATAATAATTATTATCGCTGCCTTAAATCACTTACATATATTTGGTATTATAGCTCATCTAGTTATTACTAATTATTACGAATTATAATGTTGATTTTCTCTACTTAACTTTCAGTGAATGATTGAAATTCATACCTAACTTATGATTTATCTATTACGAAATCATCGTATACTCCACGACATCCATAACCAACGAGCATTCATTTCAAATATCTCAACAAATCTGATTACACGTAACAGTCATTTATAATCAATAAGATGTCACCAAGTCAGATAATTAAAACAGCAATCTCCAACATAAAATAACATTAGTTCATTAGCGAACGTTTTTCAGTAAGTAGACTTATAATAATAATAATTATCTGTCTCTCTATATAATAACTCGTATATATTTTTGCACTTATTATCATTTCTCCATCACAATTTTCAGATGAAACACATACATAACACACGAACATCAGCTACGCAAATTATCGTATATCCTATGACAATCCTAGAGAGCACATCTAGGTTTTTGTATAGAGCACATCTAGGCTTGTATAGAGCACATCTAGGTCAGAAAGCATGGGTAGACATAACGGCTCGGTTAGAAAAGCCAACGTACTATGGTAGGAACGATCATGATTTTAAAATCAAATGTAGGAAACAGAAAACGGATGTAGGTAAATTCTCATTTTTAAATAGAACTATAAATGATTGGAATGACCTACCTGCAGCGGTCTTTGAGGGCTGTCCTTCCTTAAGGAGATTCAAGAATAATTTAAAGAGTTGTGTATAAAGTGAAAATTAAAATTAAGGTGACATTCAACATTTAATTTTTTAAGGTGGCATGTATTTATCTAGCCTGACGAGTTTACTTCCTTGGTTTAAATTGTAAATTATTTAAAAATAGCGTGTAAGAGGGCCTTAGACTAGAAATGTTTAGTTTAAATGTAGTTCTGTTTATAAGTATGCATAAGAATGCAATTATTTGATTTATTTGAACTGTTGTATCAGTGAAGCGAGGTGAGTCAGTGAAGTTATGGTTTTACAGTGCAGTGAACAGTTCCGATCAGTGATAATTTATAGCGTCAATGAAATGTGTTCTATAGTGTCAGTGAAATGTGTTACAGAGTGTCAGTGAAATGTGTGCTAAAGTGTCAGTGAAATGCGTCATAGTGCCACTACAGGGAATGAGATGAGAGTAAAGTGAAAGACTATTGAAAATTATGTAGGACCTATACATAATCATGTAGGTTGTGTTGTAAAATTAGGTGTTTTATTTTATGTTTTATTATTATTGTGTTAAATTGTATTGTGTATTCTTATTGTATTGTGTATAAAATTGTATGTGTGTTGTAAATTTTATTATGTATTGTAAATTTTATTGTGTATTGCTTATCATTTTAACTGTGTATTGTTAATATTGTATATACCACTGCCACCGGGTGCTTGCCCACTTGCAGTGTAAATAAATACATACATACATACAATCCTCAACTAATGATTACTCTTAAAATATCTATTTTATCAATCATCATTATAAATTTTAACATTGACAAATTTTAATCATAATTGTATATTTTATTTGTAACATGAGCTATATGTATAAAATATCCGTCCAATTCAATTTCAAAATCTAAAGATTATATCAATAATTATCCTGTATTATGTCATATTTTACATAAAGCTCATGTATTGCATACATACTGTACATTGTTCTTTATTCTTTGTTATTTGCATAATTTATTATTATAGGTCCAGATTATATGTTTTTTGTTATATCTGAAGATGCCCCAAACGGCGAAAACGTTCATATATTTTATTAAATAGCAAATAAACATTTGCTAGTTGATATATCTTAAGATTGAAAATTTATTATATACTTATTTAATATTACTACCAACTATGGTTCTATTCATAAATAAATAATAATACAGAGGCTGTAGTTAGTAGGCCTATAGCACGTTTGCTGGGTTGGGCAGATATTTATATATCTCTGTGGCGGCTAAAATGGCCCTTGATGCTTCTAGTTGACCTTCAAACACTGAAATGACTTCACCTCCAGTACAGTATATTAGGCCCTTGGGGATGTCTGAAGTCCAGAGAAATAAATCCTGTCTTGTTACTGTGTCAATATATATACTTCAACGGATCGTATAACCGAAAGGGGCCGGCACGCAGCGGTAGGGATGTTTGTTTTCTACACGGTCCGAAATAATCCTAGAGTCAATATATCAAGAAAGTAATGAAATATTGCTTACAGCTGCTTAAAGCAATAAGGAAATCGGAAAGTCATCAGGAATCGAAGACGGTTTATGAAGATCCCTCAAATTACTGAATCATCTTGATTTATTACAGTGAGGGCCCCCTTCATATCTCCAGAACTCCAGTTGCTGCAAAGCCTTCTCCGACACTTCACCAGTTCAATCTACTTCTCTTTTTACAGCCGTAGAAAGTTATTTCAACTTGGAATAGGACCCATCGTTCCTTAGCCAATAACTCTGGATTCGTTTAAATCTCTACGAATATCTGGCCAAACGCTCACAACATCAGACGGGGTTCAGGTCGTATCAAGTCCACACACGCTCAGATACGTACGTTCCGGATTTTATGATCCCCCAATGTCGAAATTGAAATGAGAGTCGATATTAAACCATTACTATCACTACATAGTTTTCACATCAGAATCAAATAAACACAAAACAGTGTTACGTGTTCCATTCCAAACAGCCGAAATTTCTACTTTTCGTTTTATACAAAATACCAACGGAAATACTTCAGAGGATTGTTCAGATAAAACGAGTAAGCTGAGAAATTTCATCTTCGGTACTGTTAAATCAGAAATAAGTCTAAAAGAAACTTCTATTCTATCACTAAAAGTGGCACTAAAACAAATGAAGGTCAGATCACAAGCATTACATCACCAGTGCTAAATCAACCATCTGAAGTACCTTTACTTATGCCTAGTTATGCCTTTTAAGGTACCCGGAGGTTCATTGCCGCCCTCACATAAGCCCGCAATCGGCCCTTATCCTGGGCAACATCAATAAAGTCTCTACAATCATATCCCACCTCCCTCAAATCGATTTTATTATCATCCTCCTAACTACGTCTCGGCCTCCCAAAAGATCTTTTTCCTTCCGGCCTACCAACTAATACTCCATATGCATTTCTGGATTCACCCATAATTGCTACATGCCCTGCCCATCTCAAACGTTTAGATTTAATGTTCCTAATTATGTCAGGTGAAGAATGCAATGCGTGCATTCTGCGTTGTGTAACTTTCTCCATTCTCCTGGAACTTCATCCCTCTTAGCCCCAAATATTTTCCTAAGCACCTTATTCTCAAACAGTCTTAACCTCTGTTCCTCTCTCAAAGTCAGAGGCCAAGTTTCACAACCATACAAAACAACAACTTTCAGTTTTTTAGAGAGCAGAATGGATGACATAAGCTTCTCAACCGAATAATAACAAGCATTTCTCATATTCATTCTGCGTTTAATTTCCTCCCGAGTGTCTTTTATATTTGTTACCGTTACTCCAGGATATAAAAATTTTTCCACCTTTTCAAAGGATAAATTTCCGATATTTATATTTCCATTTTGTACAATATTCTGGTCACGAGACATAATCATACACCTTCTGAAGCGCCAGGTAAAATATTGAAGTAAACTATTATTATTATTATTATTATTATTATATTATTTATCTCAGATAACATTAGTGATATCTCTATCAAAATTTTGCTGCTTTTCTTTACAATTTTAAAAGCGCACAGCACTTTTTTTTTTTACAAAGTCTACTTAGAAAAGTTGTAAGTTTTTATTTTTTGTAAACGACTTCTTTTTAAAGAATTGAAATTGTATTAGTGTTCACGTTCAAAACTAGAACTAGAGCTCAGCAATTAATGTAATACTGTAGATAAGTATAAAAATTTTAAGCTTCTAGCTATCTTAGTTTCTGAAAATAAGGTACATATAATGTTAATTTTTTAATTCCAGAGAAAATTAGCGACAAAGTGAACATTAGAAAAGCTTACATTGTCAAAAACACATAACCGTAATACTAAATTTGATTTAAAAATTCACAACAAAGTCATTATTAAAGTCATAAGGAATACCGCCAACTTATGAAACAAACGTTCAGTTATAAGACACCTTTTAAACGAAACAGTTACAAATATATTTATTTTTATGCAGTAGTGTGAGACGAGAAATAAAATAGCTTGACTCATAAATCGTATTACGTAATTTTAAAACAGAAAAGTTCAAATAATTATTTGGGACTTCTTTTTTTTAAATTTTGACCTCTCGTTTCAACTTAATAGCCAACGGCTTAGCTCAGACGGCAGCAACTTGAAATCCAGATCTGAGACTTTACTCAAGCACGACTTCGATTTCAGGTTGAGCTGATTAACTCCGTCCCAAATAAGCTATTATTTTAGACATTTTCACACACATTATGACGTAAACCAGAGGTATTATCATGATGTTGCAAAACTTTCTTCACTATGGTCCAGGGTAAATCTTTGATAGGCCTAAGTATAGCTTACGAAAGCACTCTTTTCTTCGCTAAAGTCCAGAGTAAATATTTCTTCCTTCGCTAAGGACCATCGGAAAACTTCGATGTGGTCCAGGATAAGTTTATATTTATCTTTCTATCAAGCAATACAAGTATACGATGAAAGAGTAGTGGAACGGAGAAAAATTCTCTCTGGCATCGTGATTTGAACCGGGTTTTCAGCTCTACATGCTGATGCTTTATCCACTAAGCCACACTGGATTCCCATCCCGATGTCGGATCGAATCGTCTCAGTTTAAGTTCCACCTCTTGGGTTCCCTCTAGTGGCCAGCCCTCTGCACTACGTCATAGATATGTATGAACGTAGGACAATGTCCATACATGTGCGGAGGTGCACTCGTATGAGTGACTGATTGGCCGGGATCCGACGGAATAAGCGCCGTCTTAAGTCACAAAGTGATTTACGAATAGCATATCGTCGCTTAAGAACCAATACCGCGTAACTGACAAAATGTAAATTTTACAGGAGAAGGAAAAAACCGAATAAAAACCATAAAAATAACGCAATAGTCTTGAAAAATGGTGTATGGCTATGAAATAGCATAACTAATTTGTAACTAAGTGAAAATGGATGATCATGGCCGTAGACATTTAGCCATGTCACTTACGCGGTATTGGAACTCTGCCGTTGACTACATTTTGTTAGTTACGCGGTATTGTGAGGCAACTTTAGCAGCTTCAGGACACATGCTGACAAGCGTTTTCTTTGCGTGAAAACTGCCTTCTGGAAATATTATTCGTGCTCTTGTATATGTCAATGTGTTATCTGAATTGTTGTCCTACCATCTGACTTGAGGTCAAGGTCGGTAGGTTGTAGCTTGAATCAGCACTAGATTACGTTCCAGACAATGATTGCTGCATTCTTAGTCAGTCAAATGCTGAAACTATGGGAAAGGAAAAAGAAGACACAGTTCAATGTTTATTGTTATAATAATAATAATAATAATAATAATAATAATAATAATAGGGACCGATGGCGGGCTTATGTGAGGGCGGCAATGAACCTTCGGGTTCCTTAAAAGCCATTTGTAAGTAAGTAAATTATAATAATAATAATAATAATAATAATAATAATAATAATAATGATGACAATCTGATATCAGGTACTTTATTTTCACACTACGTATATGAATAGAAAGTAGAATTGTTGCTAAAACGTTGCTGACAAATATAATTTTATAATAAAATAATTAATAATAATAATAGTATTTATTATTATTATTATTATTATTGACAATGGACTTGACTGACTTGCGAATAATGAAAAGAAAATCATATAAAATATAATAATGATGATAATTTTTCAGGAACAATATTCGTTAAACACAATAAAAAAATAATTATAGGCCTATGCTGAAATCACAAAAACTAATCCTTGAGTAACCCTAGTGTGGAATACTATCATAAAAACTATGGCACAATCGGTTCTATATACAATAATGTGACGGTAATTTAGGCAGGCTACTAATGCTATTTTTTTCTGTGCTTTTGCACGAGAACAGGACTTTTTTTTTACTGAAGGGACGCCATCAGTACTATTAGCTAACCAATATTGCACAGTTCATTCTTTAATTCCCAATGTACACGGAAACATATTTTTGCAAACCTGAATTTTTTTCTCATCAACTTTTAGGTTGTAGACAAATGTTCTCTTTCTTCTCGATTCAGAATTTGTACTGTGAGGTCTTTTCGTAGATTTGATACGTAAACGGTCCTCTGTTCCAAGTCATAGGTTTCCAGAATGCCTGAAAGATGTCTTCTCTCATTAGAAATTAAATTACAGCCCATTACTTTCGAATTTTGGCACATTTTATAACTACACTCTGGTCCCAAATTCCTTGCATCTCTTTCCGTATCATGTGTTACTTTGCCATCTTTCGATCTCTTGTAGCTAAGATAAGCTTCCTCTTCCATTCTAAGTTTTCTATTTTTCATTTTCTTCCACTTACCCTTTTGTGGCTTTGAACTTCTATTTCTTTTCTGTCAAATTTCCATGAAACGCTTGTAGATTCTTCTCTTTACTTTTTTCTGACGAATGTAAAGATGTAGAATAAGTAGCACTCACAAATTCTTCGGGGTCGTCTACATATGAAGACGCTTCCGAAATTTGGCGTAGGTCCTTCATTGACATGGTATTGTCTTCAGTTTCTGTCCTATCCTATTTCTAGCTGTATTATTTTAATAGCGTTGCTTTAAATCATACCAGACTGCATAATACGATCATAACATTACCGGTAACACTGGCTGGATAATCCCTGATCTGCAGCAGCCCATTTCCAGAAGGACGGTTTTCTTTTGCATTTGAATTATCAGGCAGTACACCTACGAATAAGATGAGATTACTAGTGTTTATAAATGTGATATAAATGGCTTAAAACATGTGTAGTAAATATTATCATCAATTTAGATCTTCCTCCTACCGGAGGAAATGGAAGGAACCAAGCTCAGCACCATAAATGTAGCGCAAATTATTTCAGCGGCCCCATTCATGATTATTTATATTAAGTACTTAAATTAAGTTTGCTGTTATGATTCCGTAACTGAAGAAAAATAAACGTTTAATAACTGTGATACTTCTTATGCCATACCTTTGTTAATGTTCACAGAAGTTTCTCCCGTCTTGAATGCAGAACATACCACAGATAGGATTTCGTTCTCGCTAAACTGACTGTCGTCTGATTCATTGTCCATTTCTTTTCTTGTATCTGTAGGCCTATATAATAATAAAATATTAAATGTGCTATATTTCAGTGAATGAACTTGGAGATTCTGCGGCAATTCAGCTCAACTAACATTCAATTGACATTAGTGAAATAATTCTATTATATTTACCTTTTAAATAATTGAAACTGAACACTTCTTTAATCTTCTCAGAATATTACACACTGTTGATACAATTTTACAAAGTAGTAACGAGAACCAGCTTCCGTACTGAGGGCGCGCAGGGTGTAGACGTAATATCTGTTGTCACATACGCGGTATTTCCTACAGACTTCTCGTGACTTCAGTTACGCGGTATTGTACCCCCCTCCTTCGCACGCAGGCCATTCATGCAATCAAATTCCTGCGCTTGTCAATGCATGCAGACGACAGTGGAGGTACCATCTGTGCAAAAAAACAGTTTTGACCAAAAATGTCAGTTACGCGGTATTGGTTCTTAAGCGACGATATATATTATTTTAATGTACCGAAGTACATATGATGTTTCCATGGAGATATTCTATGTCATCGTACGATGAAAGAGTAGTGGAACGGAGAAAAATTCTCTCCGGCACCGGGATTTGAACCCGGGTTCTCAGCTCTACGTGCTGATGCTTTATCCACTAAGCCACACCGGATACCACCCCGGCGCACATATACTCCTCCCACTCTGTACACCTCAGCCTTAATGAAATGCTTATACTTAATAGGATGTTATGGCTAACTTTAAATTTCTATTATATGCCATAATTTTAATCACCACACGCAGTTATCTGATTCTGCTACTTAAATCATTACATTACAGCTGATGTTATAATTTGTGATGTAGATGTGACAATATCGTCACTCCAGTCAGGACATTAATATTTAAACAGTCCACAATATTATCATTATACATTAATATATCCATTTTTGATGCTAACACGGTGACAACATCAGGACAATGCATGCACTCTACACTGCAATATCTACATAATGCAAATTGTTGGTCCTCTCAATCCTCCTCTATGACAGAACATTTTGCACAGCTAACAAACCTAACAGAAAAATGATTTAAATGAACAGAAATTAACTGGACAAAATACACTTGTGCTACTATGTGCTCAAGAACAGTTTTTATCAACAGTAATCTGACTAGAGGTTTTGATTTATCTAGAGAAAATCAAAACTCGAGTGGAATTTAATTGACTATTACACGATTATATAAGTAATTACATAAAGATTAGAAGAAATAAAGTGCTCTAATACTTTAGGAACTTGATTCTATACAGTTTAATTATGCATTATAATGTACAGTTACAAGAGTGGCGTGATTTGTAACAGTTGTGATAAGTGCGTAAGAAAAATGTAATTTTGTATTTGAAAATCAAAAATAATTCTGTACGAAGCAACTATGGAATTCACAACACATTTTTAGCTTCAGAATATTAGCTAATTAAAGAAATGATACTCCTGAATAGTTCATTCTTTATCTGTAATATTCTTTTACCTTTAAAACTAATATAATAATAATAATAATAATAATAATAATAATAATAATAATAATAATAATAATAATAATAAATAATAAAAATAATAATAATAATAAGAAAATAATAAAAATAATAATAATAAAAATAATAGTAATAATAATAATAATAATAATAATAATAATAATGTAGTATCAACAAAAGCCGCCCTAAATAAGGGTTCGATAGATCGGCCTAGTAATCAATTTACAATGAACAATGATTAAAAACAATTATGTGCCAATTTGAAAGAAAAAAAAACAACACAAAATACACAACACATCCAACCACCCAACACAATACAAACAAGCTGCATTCCGAAAAATGATACACAGACTACTCAACATACCAATGAACCAACAGGATTACAACGAAGAACTAAACACAGTCAAATACATAGCACAAGAAAACGGATACAACCCTAACATAATAGACAACATAATACGTAAGACAAAACATAATCACAAAAAACATAAGAATACAACACAAACACAAGAACACAAAAAATACATCACACTTACATACGAAAACAAAAACACACAGAAAGTTGCAACCTCATTTAAGAAATTAAATTACAACATCGCATACAGAATAAATAACACTCTACAAAAACATCTCAACACACAAACAACACAAACAAGCAAATACAACCACACAGGTGTATATAAAGTCAAATGTAACACCTGCAACAACTTCTACATAGGACAGACAGACAGATCATTTCAAACATGTTACAAAGAACACATCACAGACATAACAAAATTACAAAACACCTCCACATATGAAGAAAACATCACAAATGCTAACCACATCTACAGAGACATCAACACAGACATGGAAATACTACACAACCAACCAAAAAGCCAGAAACTAAACACACTAGAACAATATGAAATATACAGACACACAAAAACACACCCCAATGAAATTCTCAACACACAACTCAATTTCAGAACAAACACACACTCTTTGACTCTACATTACACCACACGAACACACCCTCACAGGAAACAAAACAAGAGGCGGCAAGACCAACAAT
>NC_091119.1:186469042-186471542 GCF_040183065.1 Periplaneta americana | reverse complement strand
GAGCTTATAAGTAAATTCTGAGAGTTATAGTGACAGAAAAATAGATTTATAGTGAACGAGTATGAGTTATAGTGATCGTAAATTGCTTGTAATGGGGTCTAGGCTAGCGATTTGAGGTTAATATAGTAAGTATAATTCTACGGAATAATAAGGATGTAATTGATGTTCTGTTATTTAAAATGTTGTATCAGTGAAGAAAGGTGTTGTGTCTGTGAAATGTGTTGTCACAGTGAAGTGTGTTTGTGTCAGAGAAGTTCTATAGTTTACAGTGGTAGTGCAAAGTATTTGAACACAGAAATGTTTTTGAAGTGTTAGTGAAATCAGGATAGTGTCAGTAAAATGTGTCTTAGTTCCAGTGCAGTGACTGAATTGATAGCGAAATGAGTGTAGTGCTAAAAGGTACTTACGCAAGTTTGAACATATATCATATATACTCGTGGTTTTAAGTTTAAACTTAGGGTTTAGATTTACTTTAATTAATTATGTTATATTAAGTGATTCATTTAATTTAGGATGATCCTTGTTAATATTATTATATATTGCTATTATTATTTTATTATTAATATTATGACTAATTTATTATTATTGTAATTAATGAGTGTAATTAGTTACCACTGCCACCGGGTATTTACCCATTTGCTTTGTGAATAAATACATATATACATACATGATCCCGTCCACACCTGTGAAGTAACGGTGAGCGAGTCTGGCCGCGAAACCAGGTGGCCCGGGTTCGAATCCCGGTCGGGGCAAGTTACCTGGTTGAGGTTTTTTCCGGGGTTTTCCCTCAACCCAATATGAGCAAATGCTGGGTAACTTTCGGTGCTGGACCCCGGACTCATTTCACCGGCATTATCACCTTCATTTCATTCAGACGCTCAATAACCTAGATATTGATATAGCGTCGTAAAATAACCCAATAAAATAAAAAAAAAAACATGATCCCGAAAGAGGGTATGAGAGTATATATACACAGTGGACCAAAAAAAAAACAGCACAAAATTAGAAATACTCTATTTTCGGAAATATAACATTAATTTAAAATGAATACATTGTTGTTAAAGATGAGCAGGACTTTTTATTATGTTTTTTGAGGCTCAATTAAAATCTTATGGAGGTCAATACACAATGATGCGAAAAATGTGGTTTTTGAAGACAATTTATTGCTTCAAAATGCAGAAACTGAATGTTGTTAAAATTAATAATAATTAATGATCTTTCAAATAATCAAAATTAAAAATAATGCGACCGCCATTTGCCCGCACAACCATTTGTAGGCGTCTTCTCCATTGTCCAATAGCACTGGATATCTGTCTTTGATCAAGCCGGTCCCAACATTCAAGAAGGCGTTGTGTTAAATGTTCAATATTACGAATTCTTGTTTTGTAGTAAACTGCTTTTTGTAGTTGACTCCATACAAAATAGTCCATAGGATTAAGATCTCGTTTGAAAATCCAGCTGAAACCATCAGAGAATCTGAGAAATGCGATCTTTCACGCAATAACCTCTCAGGAGGGATATCATGTCCGTATCTTACTAATCAATCGTTGTACACTTGAAACAGACCATTCTCGCTGAGAGTAGTTCCTTACAATTTGACGGGCAGATAAATTATCATATTTGTGCAAATCTTTAATGAAAATCTTGTCTTCGTTAAGCGACCCATTATTCACAAAATGGGATCTCAAAACGGAAGAAAACAAATGATGATAGCACAACAAACGGCTTGGCCTGCTGAACTCGTAAGACCATAATGCTTAGTTCGGCATAAACGATCGATTTTGCACTGCCTTACAAAAAATAAAAAATTATGTTTAATAAATGACAAAAAATTAAATATTACAGTACTTTCCCGGTCTACAAGGACTGTGAAATTTAGCTGTGAAATAAATTTCAAGTGAAATCATTAGCTACTAGAATATAATCATATAAATTGTGTGCCTTTTTTTTTTTTGGCCAACTGTGTATATTTTTTTCTACCATAGTACGTAAAGTTGCATTTTATCCACTGTTATCATGCGTAAATTCAGCCTCTAAAACATTTGTGCGTAAAAAAGTAAGTAATCACTTTACGGACTACTATTCATTTTACGCACGGCCAAAGAAAATGTAATATTCAATGTACAAACTTGATTCTAAAGAAATTGATGTATTGTCTCGATCTCTCATGATGTAGGTAAATATTACACGTAACACAAACAAATTTAACATTCTTATTTACAATTTAGGCGGTATTATTCTGAAGTTACGTCTACAGTAGGCCTACTCATTGCAACAAGATTTAACATTCAACTTTTCCTAACAGCATTGTTGATTATATGGTCGATTTAGACGGCCATGAAATTGGAATCATGAGTAAAACAGATTGTAATTCCATGGATGCTTATATATTAATGGTTTTGAGTTTAGACGGCAGTGAAATCGTGTTCCCATAACATCTCCAACTTGAAATATTTATTCAATGTAAATCTGAGCTATCGCGGAAAAAATATTGTATGAT
>NC_091119.1:186449042-186466542 GCF_040183065.1 Periplaneta americana | reverse complement strand
AATTTTATTTATCTTCACTGGACATAATGCCATCGTTGAAAGAGTATTTTCCTTGACTATTACACTTTTACTACGTCATACTACTTTTGACCAATAAAACGGTACGAAAGAACGTGTTTCAACCAATCATGGCTGCTTATCGCACAATTTTATGGCGTCCCTAGCATTTGTTTAATTTTATCGCGTCCCTAGCATTTGTTTAATTTTATCACTACCCTAGCATTTGTTTCTTTGTTTGTCAACATTTCCGAATTGTTGACAATTGTACAATTTTATTTATCTCTACTGGACATAATGCCATCGTTGAAAGAGTATTTTCCTTGACTATTACACTTTTACTACGTCATACTACCTTTGACCAATAAAACGGTACGAAAGAACGTGTTTCAACCAATCATGGCTGCTTATCGCACAATTTTATCGCGTCCCTAGCATTTATTTAATTTTATCGCGTCCCTAGCATTTGTTTAATTCTATCACTACCCTAGCATTTGTTTCTTTGTTTGTCAACATTTCAGAATTGTTGACAATTGTACAATTTTATTTATCTCTACTGAACATAATGCCATCGTTGAAAGAGTATTTTCCTTGACTATTACACTTTTACTACGTCATACTACCTTTGACCAATAAAACGGTACGAAAGAACGTGTTTCAACCAATCATGGCTGCTTATCGCACAATTTTATCGCGTCCCTAGCATTTATTTAATTTTATCGCGTCCCTAGCATTTGTTTAATTTTATCACTACCCTAGCATTTGTTTCTTTGTTTGTCAACATTTCAGAATTGTTGACAATTGTACAATTTTATTTATCTCTACTGGACATAATGCCATCGTTGAAAGAGTATTTTCCTTGACTATTACACTTTTACTACGTCATACTACTTTTGACCAATAAAACGGTACGAAAGAACGTATTTCAACCAATCATGGCTGCTTATCGCACAATTTTATCGCATCCCTAGCATTTGTTTAATTTTATCGCGTCCCTAGCATTTGCTTACTTTTATTTTATTACTACCCTAGCATTTGTTTCTTTGTCAATATTTCAAACTGCATTGGTCTGGACGTCAAAAAAAAAAAAAAAGACAAAATTACAAGCCACTCCAGTCGATGCACAGCACTTTCAAATATGACTCGCATTGGCATTCAAGAACAAGAATTAATAAAGATCACTGGTCATACTTATGCGTCTTCACTGAAATCCTATTTACAAATAAATTAAGAGCACCATTCGGAAATCCTGAATAAGTTGAGGAATACACCATTTACATCAACGAGTTCCACTTCTTTTACGCACACGTCTAATATAAATCACTAACACCAAGCACTAAAGCATTCAAATTTGAAAATTGTACTTTCAATAATTGTTTCTTTTAAAATTATTCATGTTTATTTTTTGTCATCATCGTTAATTAAAACTATTCTTGTTTATTTCATAATCTCTAATTAAAACTTGTCTAACACTTCTTTATATTATTTAGGTTATGTTATAGATTCTACTTATGATATTATGGACAGTCACGTATCAGAGATTGTTTAATACTAAGATTTATTGAAAATCACCTGTAAAGTGACGTTGATTACTGGGATCCGGATAACTGAAGTGGAATAAAACTGTTTTAATAATAATGAAATAGAATCAACAAAGCCTTCTTGACTGCTAACCGTCTACAGAATTCAATGAAGATTCCATAGTTGGCACACCTGATATCAAGAAAACAGCTAACTCTGCCATCTAGCATAATATTTGTAATGTTGAGATGGTACAATAATACATTTGAAGACAGTTATATTTTCGTAAGTCAATATATTATTGTATTGGAGTACTTCGTTACTTTTAATCTTTATATACTTTCTTCTAATCGTGTAATAGTCAATTAAATCCCACTCGAGTTTTGATTTTCTCTAGATAAATCAAAACCGCTAGTGAGATTACTGTTGATGAATGCTCAGTGGACAGAAGAAAGGAACAGAGTACCACTTGAGTCAGTAAAAGTAATTCTACAGATACTGTTCAATTACGAAAAAGTAAATTGCAGTGAATTTCATAACGGCATTCACAAACAAATGAAATTCCTCTCTCCTCCTCACAGTTCTGAGATGTACGATTGGTAAAGCAGATTCGACTAATTTCGTGATACTAAGATTTGGTGCAAAAATGAATTTCAAATTTAAAAAAATATATATTAATGTTTTTAATGTACGTACATTATTAGGGTCCAGGAAGTTATATAACAGTATTTTTACCTCAAATTTAGACAAACAAGGAATATGAATATGCAAAAATAAAAAATAGCACTCTAGATAGATAGATGGATTTATTGAGTAATATTATATACACAGATGTTATATTATCATAATTTTCTCTTAACCCTTTCTAACCCAAATGAAATTTACAAGCAATCCATGTTGAAACAAATAGCTTTATTAGGACCAATTCAGTGACCAAGTTACGGGAGTGGCAACATTTGAAACAAAACTATATTGATGAAAATGTATTGAAATAGAAGTTATCCAGCAAAATTTACCTTCATATGTAACACACAAGTATATAAATGCTATAAAGTTAATTATTGCCATATGGTATCTATAGGTAATAAAGGGTTAACTCCAACGGACAGGTCTTCTGACCGTACGTGCTTTCTACCTAAAACAAGTCCTACTTTGTACGTTTCATCCCCTTCACCTATGATTAGATCCAACCACTCTCCAAAAGAACACACAGATTAAAATGAGTAGATACCATATCCCTTCGTCAGTTCGCATCACAAACTTCAGCAGCTGAAGTTCTAATCTGTCTCGCCGTCAAGAGCAACAATCCAGTCTTTTGTTCGTATTCTCTATTCCCTATGAGGTCAAGACATGCAGCTAAAATAAATCATTATTATTATTATTATTATTATTATTATTATTATTATTATTATTATTATTATTATTATTATTCTGACTTAGCATCAAGGATGGTAGATATTTTCTCCGGATATGTTCCAATTCGACACACTGCAATAAAATATGTCTATGGAAGTCCTTTTCGCCGCACAGTGGACAAAGGCGTTCTTCTTCTTCGTTGACAATTTTATTACCCTTCCATGCCCAAGGGTTTGTATAATTTCGTGATCGTACAAGGGTATTTTCGTGATAGTCTTTAAATTCAAAATATTTAGGTATATTCAGTCAAATTTTAAATTTCTCAGCCAGATTCATACCTACAACCCAACAAAGAAAGTTCTTTCGGTATTTTTAAAGGCCTTGACATATTTCATGAAACCACTGATCACAACTGACATGCTGAATTTATCTTCCACCGTGCTTCTCGTCCTCGAAATTTCCTGAGCAA
The DNA here is from genome assembly GCF_040183065.1 of Periplaneta americana. Classification (NCBI taxonomy): domain Eukaryota; kingdom Metazoa; phylum Arthropoda; class Insecta; order Blattodea; family Blattidae; genus Periplaneta; species Periplaneta americana. The sequence goes on along the minus strand of NC_091119.1, from coordinate 186,463,199 downwards.
GATATCAATAAATCATGAGGCTTTTCATTCGCCTTTTCTTTAAGCACAGATCTTTGTTTGGCTCCTGAAGATGATGCTGTTTCGTTGTCTACCTCTTTTAACTCACTTGGGAAGCTAGAAATGTCAGTCTCTCTGGTTCCTCCCTGGTCCTCGTCGAACTTGTCATAAGAAAGATGAGTTCTATCTACGGGAGTTTTCATTTGTTTAAGACACAATCAATTGCCTCTTTCATAGCATTTATATTGTATTTCTTTCCTCAATTGACCCCGCGATTATCTGCAATCTACGCCATGCACAATATATCACAGATTATCTGAATTACACAAAAATATTTTACGTCTCATACATTCGATATTTCAACGCTGCCGTCTACATCGGCTCAAACAGTGAATCCGAGTACTGTTATGAGGATTCCAGGTTTAGAAAAATGCATTGGACACATGGGGCTATTCTATCAAATGATCGGTTGCTATAGAAACGCCTACCTACCACAGAGCTTCTACAGTGTACTAGGGAAGGCCCTTTAAAACCAATGTTTTCTTTTTCTTACGGCGATGCGCTACTTACAATTTCTAAAACGCACAATTCTTTAGCTAGTGTTGAAATTTTTACTGAATATACATATCAATATCGTAATCACACAATGCAAATTTCAATATTTTTTCATGAACACTTTTTAGAAATTAAACTCATTTTGTTTAATTTTTATATTCTTAGTGAGTATCCTATTTGTAAAAGAATTATTTTTTTTTTTTGGGTAACACCGTATATTGTGCAATGTCCTACTATAATTTTTCATTATTTGTAAAAAAAATTGTCTTCAATGTTCAACCATTAATAAAAAATAATGCTGCTTTACGTATAATTCTCCAGCAATAAAACTATGCTGAATATAGTCAATCAAATGCTTCATTTCACAATAGAGATATTAATGAGTAAGTATGCCAAATTTCATCACTGAGAACTAAAATGAATACTTGTGGTTGAAAACGTAGAGAATTTCTTTTTTGGAATAATTAAAGTTACAATTTATATACACATAAGTCATACACTAACACAACTTCTACCAATTTAATAAAAGTAGGGGAGAGTCGGGTAGTATCGGACATCGGGTAATATCAGACAGTGAGTTTCTTTCATCCACCACACGATGATAGTACCTGATTGACATGGTTACGTTTCTGTGATGTCGCATAGAGAAATGTAACCATGTCATTCAAGTAGCCTACTACCATATGGTGGTAGATGAAAGAAACGCACTGTCCGATATTACCCGATGTCCGATACTACCCGACTCTCCCCTATACTTATAATTGAGGGGTTTGCCGAAAAAAGGGCGTATACGTCAATATGGCGAATTGAGATACATGCAATTTAAGATTTTAAAACGCACCTGAATAAAATGTTATACACGCACGCAGCCCTGTGCTGCAGGTATGTACAGTACGATCAAAACAAAATTTCGCTACTATAATTATTCACTACATTTTAAACCGTTTTCCCGAAGGGCGTAGGGGAGAGTCGGGTAGTATCGGACATCGGGTAATATCGGACAGTGAGTTTCTTTCATCTACCACACGATGATAGTACCTGATTGACAAGGTTACGTTTCTGTGATGTCGCATAGAGAAACGTGACCATGTCATTCAGGTACTACCATATGGTGGTAGATGAAAGAAACGCACTGTCCGACACTACCCGATGTCTGATACTACCCGACTCTCCCCTATAGGTCTATCCGCCTTTCTTCCAGCAAAGCCCTCAATTAAGGTATTGATATACAATTTTCATGAAACCTTACGTTTTAAGCGCGAAAATAAAAAAAATAATAAAATTGGTATAAATTATACTATTTTCAGTAGCACATCGCATTAACCTGGAATCCTCTATAGTCTGTAAGCATACGTTGTATTTTGTAATTCATTCATTCATTCATTCATTCATTCATTCATTCATTCATTCATTCATTCATTCATTCATTCATTCATTCATTCATTCACGCGGTCCTTTTACTTCCAATCTGTATCTAATTATTTGACAGGTTGTATTTTTACTATTTCAGTTCAAAATTGTATAACCTAAACATAAGAAACCTTAACTTTAATAGGAATTGTTGACAAAAATTGTGTATGTCAGACGGTTATTGTGCATAAAGATAATTTTAATCTAAGGCGCATTTACGTGAAATTCTTCGAAACTAAGGCTCCAACTGTCAGTTCTGTACGTTGCCTTTGTATGCATATTAACATGTTTGCAAACCAAACACACAAGAGCCTGAAATCAGTTGGATGGCGGAAAGAAGAGGGTTGGTATCCCATTCCAATTCGGTAATATCTTCTCAAGTTTGTTAGCAGAGTTATGAAGCTATTATTTCGCTCACAAGGTGATCGTTTTTTCTGCAACGTAAGACTTTCAGAAGGATAAATTCGATTCTGGGAGGGGTCGTGTTAGGGCACATGGCCAGATGCTCACGGATGAGGACCGCAGAAATGGAGCAATATGAAAATTGCCCTCAGCTATCGGGGGAGGAGGGCAGGGGAGGGTGACTGCAGTCTCCATAAAACGCACCACCAACAGCATCACCATGCATATTGGCAGATTACAGTCTGTTCCGAAAACATGAAACCATATACAATTAAATATATATTATAAAATTTTAAATATAGGCCTACTGTATTTTTTCTGACATCCTGTGGATAGAAATCTCGCTCACACGATAATAATAATAATAATAATAATAATAATAATAATAATAATAATAATAATGGTTTACTTTAACTGGCAGAATTAAGGCCATTCGGCCTTCTCTTCCACTCAACTAGTATGATAGAAAATTACTACAATGCTGTGAATATAACATAATTAATACAATACAATTCAAAGCAATACAATACTATAATACAAGACAATATAATACATAATTAATATAATACAATGACAATTGTTTTCATCTTCACAACACCAATAAAATAATTATATAATAATAATAATAATAATAATAATAATAATAATAACAATAGTAATGATAGTCATATCTAAATTAAATTAAATTATTAAACTCGATCACAATTATAACTTCAATTTGACTGCGCCCATAAGAAATCGTTTAGCCTTTTCTTGAAAGTGGTTATTATCTGGCAGCCCCTAATCTTCTGAGGTAGAGAATTCCATTCACGGGGGACTGAGGTAGTAAAAGAGGATGAATAGTGGGATGTACTATGGCCAGGAATTGCTAGGATTTGGCTCTCCTGTGACCTGGTGTTTAGATTGTGATTGGAGGATAAGTAATTAAACCGGGGATGAAGATAATTTGGAGTAGAAGTTTGGAGTAGAAGAGAGAGCGAATGAAGTGTTCTACGGTTACTAGGTTGCAGCCAGGCTAGAGATTTGAACGAGGGTGTAATGTGGTCAAATTTGTGAGTATTGCTGATGAATCTGACACTCATATTGTGCACACGCTGCAGCTTGTTCGAAAGGTCAGTTGTCAAGTCTGTAAGTATTACGTCGCAATAGTCAAACAGTGGTAGTACGAGGGTTTGCACTAAAGTCTGTTTTAATTCTGGCGGGAGGAAGTTAGATCAGATCAGAAAATTATAGACCAGATATCTTTGCACGCCAGTGTACAACATATAGCTGTTTATAGTTTCAATTTATATTCGATATAGAAGATTCAGCTTTCACTACTCTATTTCAAAAAAGCTTTACATGCCATATTATGCAGTCGCAATTTTTTGCCTGTGGACATTTTATTTTCAAAAATTCCTTCTGATAATTCTATTTATTTCTTTGTATTTATGTAGTTTTATATCTATGTCATTATATATATATATCTCAGAGATTAGATGACTAAGACATTTAAATAGACTATTTCGTTTATATGACGTCATTCCATTTTCGGCCAATGAAGTGTAGTGAAATCTTGAATTCCAACTTATCACAGTCATACATCGCGATAATTTCTGCAGCACGATTTATCACTATCAATTTATCGCATGGTCGTTCTTTTGTCTAGCAGTGTCACCAACTGTTTCCAGGTAAATCGATGATCATGGATCCATTGTACTAAATAAAGTACGAAATCCTACTTCCACATCTACATCTTCTTCTTCTAATTCCATGTCCATTGTATCTAAAGAAAATGACACTCCATAACAATCGTTCATATAATTAATCTATTAATAAGGTAATTTGTAATACTATAAAATGTTTAAATTAAATTATGATTTCAGCAGATAAGTAGTAGTATAGTAGGTTATTTTACGATGCTTTTATCAACAGCTTAGGTTATTTAGCATCTGAATGAGATGAAGGTGATAATGCCGGTGAAATGAATCCGGGGTCCAGCACCGAAATTTACCTAGCATTTGCTCATATTGGGTTAAGGGTAAACCCCGGAAAAAACCTCAACCAGTTAATTTGTCCCTTCCAGGAATCGAACCCGGGCCATCTGGTTTGTGGCCAGACGCGCTAACGGTTACTCCACAGATGTGGACTTCATCAGATAATGAAAACGTATTTCCGTTATAATATCAAGAGAAAAGGGCAGTACATGTAATTAACATTTTTAAATGTGTATTTCGTTTTTCTCAATTGGCATTACTGAATAACATTCAATTTCTTGATTGCAGTAATCGTTATTCATCTGTTTCGAATTTACAGTGTATGAATAAGTTAAGTATTCATAAATATACAATTATTAACATATTGTGAACGATTTTAGGGATACATTATTTACATTTTTATTTTATTCACGAAATAGTCCGAATAAAGCATTTCCTTACTGCGTAGAGTAGGTTTAATTTTTACTTAATCAATAAAAAATTTTCTTTCTTCTTAACTTCTACAATAAACTGTCTAGTCTTTATTAATCAGTTAATCTTTTAGTACTTTGATTTTATTGTATTTGTAAATTTAATATTAATTGTAATCATAATTGTAATTGTATTCTTAATATTGTAGTTGTAATCCCCTGGTAGAGGGGAAGAGAACTTCTGATGGCCTTAACTCTATCAGGTTAAATAAATAAATAAATAAATAAATATATATATATAAATGAATGAATAAATAAATAAAATAAATAAATAATACTACATTATGCAACGAGCCTATAATGATAGTCATTAAGACGCGAGTATGGTTGTTTATGACACGATCGCTTGCGCTCGTTTCATAATTTTTATACAAGCGTCTTAATTACCATTATAGGCAAGTTTCAACGACTTTTTATGCTCGACCATATTTCTAACTTGAAATTATTCAGAAGTATTCATTTTATTTGTATCTGACTGAAGATCGGAAGTGACCTTGTGCATAGCTTGTGAATTGTGAGATGTGTGCAGACGCGAAAGTATTGATTTTTTCCGAGGAACAATAATGTCATTGACCTTGATGTAATGTAAAGAATAACATGAACTAATTTTGATATAACCTGGAAATTGATTTAGAATTGGAAAACGAGATGACAAATTGAATTTATTTGAATATTATTTACAATTAACGCTAATTATTATAGTAACAGAACATAACCTTCTGCAACAGTATTTGATTTCCAGCCTCCGTGACGTTTCCCTCGTTGTCTTTCGATTGCATATCCGAAAATAATCGAACTTTAATGAACAGGTGTACTTTAATGACATGCATTAAAGGACAGCTACCAGGAGTATAATTACTACATTTTGGCATGGTCGAGCATAAAATAAATATAATTAATTAATTAATTAAAATAAATAAACTAAATTAAATAAATTAAACAAATTAAATCAATAGATAATTAAATAAATTAAATAATTAATTAATTAATTAAATAGATAAATAAATAGGTAAATAGACAGATAAATAGATAAGTAAATAAATAAATAAATAAATAAATAAATAAATAAATAGTCACTCGAGGTCTGAGATTTCCCAACCGTGCCTACCACCAAAATATATACTTGTAGGTCGTCTATATCCAGTATGGTGTCTACTGTCACAGGAATGTGGACTTCAATCTCCTCACCGTCCTTAATAAAAATCGCCAAATCTCAGACCTCTTATGACATTACTATAGATAATTTTTCATTCCAACTCTATTTTTTTTCACACATTCCAATAGCTTTGTTTTCTAAAAGAAATTTTCATATTCTAATTTTTGGAAACATTGTTCAGTATTGGAATACTTCTCTCTGTAAATCATTTTCTGATGTGGAAAAAAATAACCAGATGATCTATATATAACAACATTTGGAGTGTGTTGTTGTGTGAAATTTTGGTTTCGTGATAAATTGGCTCCTGATCGTACTGTACGGTAAAAGTACGTGATAAAAATAATAAAGTATATTTCAGCAAATGGAGGTTCTACAAACAACAGTTCCTGGATTTTAAATATAATGCAGTGTGAATATAAACAACTTCTAATGTGGCACTACAACAATCGAAATAAATGTATCCATGAGGATGCGATGAAAGAAGGCACTTTCCTCTATTGTAAGGAATCGAACTTCATTGTGTTATGTCTGCACACTTCCAAGTGAAATCCGAGATCCTTCTTACAATAAATTTTTCAAATACTCTCGGCAACAACAGTTACATTTCTCCAGTTCCTGCGTTTTATACGCGGTGCTGGAGTGCTATACATTGTTTCTGATGCAAGTGTGCGAAGGAAATGGATTATTTATTAAAATATCTTCTCTGAACAAAAAGTGAGTTTCAATGCTGACAAAAGAAAATGTAAATAATCCCAAAAAGAAAAACAGAATGTATTTATCTATAGTAATCTCACTAGATCTTTCGAGTTATCTCGGAGAAAATCAAAACTCGAATGGGATTTAATTGACTATTACAGGATTAGAAGAAAGTGTATAAAGATTAGAAGAAATAAAGTATTCTAACACAATAAAATATTAATTGACTTACTAAACTGTCTCAGAAATGTATTATTGTACCTTCTCGTCATTAAAAATATTCCACTAGATGACAGTAGTGTGTTATGATTAGCTGTTCTCCTGTTATCAGTTGTGCCAACTATAGGTGTACAATCTTCGTATAATGTCTTTTAATTTTCAATCTTATGACCTGAAAGACATTACTCACAGTATTAGATAACTGACCTATCTGAAAATCAACATGAATAGTAAATTATATAATCTTCACTGAACTATATGGATGATTACTACTCAAGAAGGCTTTGTTTATTGTTTCATTTTACAGTTGCATTTCACTTCAATTATCAATATATATATATATATATATATATATATATATATATATATATATATATATTAAACAATATCTTGTACGTGACTATCCATTGTTTCATACAGCAGAAATTATAACATAACCTAAATAATATAAACAAGATAAATGGTAGGAAAAAATGAGTCATTTTAAAAGGTACAATATTGTTGAAAGTATAATGTTGACGAACAAAGAAACAAATACGATGAAAGAGTAATGGAACGGAGAAAAATTCTCTCCGGCGCCGGGATTTGAACCCGGGTTTTCAGCTCTACGTGCTGATGCTTTATCCACTAAGCCACACCGGATACAACTCCGACGCCGGTTAGAATCGTCTCAGATTAAGCTCCAACTCTTGGGTTCCCTCTAGTGGCCGCCCTCTGCACTACGTCATAGATGTCTATGAACGCAGGACCGAAGTCCACATATGTGCTGAGGTGCACTCGATATGAGTGACTAGTTGGCCGGGATCCGCCGCAATAAGCGCCGTCTTAAATCACGAAGTGATTTACGCATATCATATATATATATATATATATATATATATATAATTTTTTTATTTTATTTTATTTTAATGTACCTAAGTATATATGATATTTCCATGCAGATATTCTGCGTCATCATACGATGAAAGAGTAATGGAACGGAGAAAAATTCTCTCCGGCGCCGGGATTTGAACCCGGGTTTTCAGCTCTACGTGCTGATGCTTTATCCACTAAGCCACACCGGATACAACTCCGACGCCGGTTAGAATCGTCTCAGATTAAGCTCCAACTCTTGGGTTCCCTCTAGTGGCCGCCCTCTGCACTACGTCATAGATGTCTATGAACGCAGGACCGAAGTCCACATATGTGCTGAGGTGCACTCGATATGAGTGACTAGTTGGCCGGGATCCGCCGCAATAAGCGCCGTCTTAAATCACGAAGTGATTTACGCATATCATATATATATATATAATTTTTTTATTTTATTTTATTTTAATGTACCTAAGTACATATGATATTTCCATGCAGATATTCTGCGTCATCATACGATGAAAGAGTAATGGAACGGAGAAAAATTCTCTCCGGCGCCGGGATTTGAACCCGGGTTTTCAGCTCTACGTGCTGATGCTTTATCCACTAAGCCACACCGGATACAACTCCGACGCCGGTTAGAATCGTCTCAGATTAAGCTCCAACTCTTGGGTTCCCTCTAGTGGCCGCCCTCTGCACTACGTCATAGATGTCTATGAAAGCAGGACCGAAGTCCACATATGTGCTGAGGTGCACTCGATATGAGTGACTAGTTGGCCGGGATCCGACGGAATAAGCTATGGAGGTGATACAAATTGTAGGATAAATATCCATGTTTGGTTGAAATACGTCGTTTCATATCATTTATTGGTCAGTAGTAGTATAACGTAATAAAAGTTTAATAGTAATTACAAAGTCAATTGAATTATCATCATCATTATCACGACTTGGACTGCTTCGTTCGTTTCTTTCCCTTTGTCTAGCACTGATTCCTTCATCGTACTCTCGAACTTTTAATATTTCTTCTTTTTCTTCTTATTATTCTTCTGAGAGTATAATTTAACATGTTGGGAATTCGATTTCCTGTCATACAGTTGATATGTTCTTCCCAGTTTATTTTGGGACTTTATATTTATATATCAGGTGGAAGTGAAATAATCCTGTAGATTGACAGGGACGATAGGGTACACTTAAATGAATAGAAAACCTATAAGTTATTACGTTTTATGATTAAATGCACTGTTAATTAGAAAATTAAGTTGGAAATTTCAGCAGTCTGGCAACATCGCTACTAACACAGTCCTCCTCCTCCTCGTAACACAGATGTAAGAAGTCAACGAACTCAGGTCTGTCTCCCTACGTGAAATACCTTCCACCTCCCTCTCTGACTACGATGTACAATCTGGTTAAATCGTTCAGGGGCTTGAAATGACTGATCTTTTAATTAAATTTACACGAAAACCGTCCCCGCTATTGAAATACGGCAGAGGGATAAATAATTATTTAGTAACTTTTCTATCGATAAGGACAAACAATTAGGTTATTTAGGTATATTTTAATACACATAATTAGTTCTTTGCAGCAAGAATTTTTTAATATATAGTTATTGCTTTCTTGTTTCCAATAACGCTAATTCCTAGGTAATTGCCATATTATAAAAATTGTACTCTTCCTTTAGTTTTGTGATTATACTGATATGGGGGAGATTGGCCCAAAATAACATGCCCGAATTTTCAGCAGTGATATTTAGCTTATTTTCAGATATAACTATTTCCCGCAGCCCACCTTGTAAGACAGGCTAGAAATACTTCGTGATATTTTCTAAACAGAAGCTCAAAAAATGCAGTTGTGACCATAACAAAAATGACTTAAGAGTCTCTCAGCATTAACAGTATAAGCAGTAGGTGGGAAATTTGAAGGCACTATCTTTCAGGGTGGTCCCCTCAAAATCAATACATTTAAGGAAAGGTTGAGAAGATTAGACTGAAAATGTAATTGTAGGCCAGTGTAAATATCTAAGTTGTGTCATGTAATTAATTAAGATGATATGTAATTAATTAAGATGATATGTAACTAGTTGATATATAAATAAATTAAGGTGATATGTAATTAATTAAGATGATATTTAATTAAGTTGATTTGTAATTCATTGATATGTAATTACTTAAATTGGTAATAGTTGGGTGAAATAGAAGTATTGATAAGTTAGGTTCACTTTTGCTTATTGTTGTTATAGAATAGTTTCTTTTTATTACAGAATAGTTTTTATTTATAGTCCTAGGTTTATTGAATCTATTTATAGTTAGAAATAAATTTAGGTTTATTTTAATTTTAATTGTTCTTTTATTGATGTAATTATTGTAGAATTATACATGGTATTATTGTATATTATATATCACTGCCACCGGGTGTATACCCAATTGTAGTGTTGATAAATACATACATACACATACATATTTCTCGTGATAATTGTGGTATGTCATTTTTTTTCTCCTTACTTGTATGTGTATTTTCCTGTATGTGCTTTCATCCTGGTTGAGTGGAAGAGAAGGCCTGATATTATTATTATTATTATTATTATTATTATTATTATTATTATTATTTTGTTGGGTCACTGGCTGAAATGAAACTGCCCACTGAAAGATGCACTGGAAGGACTGGTGAACGGGGGAAGAGTTCGGGGTAGAAGAAGACGACATTAAGATATATGGATCATATGAGGAAACGATGAGGAAGGCAGAAAATAAGAAAGATTGGAGAAAGCTGAGTTTGCAGTAAAAGACCTGCCCTTGGGCAGAACACCAAGCGAATGAATGAATCTATTATTATTATTATTATTATTATTATTATTATTATTATTATTACTTACTTACTTACTTACTTACTTACTGGCTTTTAAGGAACCCGGACGTTCATTGCCGCCCTCACATAAGCCCGCCATTGATCCCAATCCTGAGCAAGATTGATCCAGTCTCTACCATCATATCCCACCTCCCTCAAATCCATTTTAATATCATCTTCCCATCTACGTCTCGGCCTCCCCAAAGGTCTTTTTCCCGCCGGCCTCCCAACTAACACTCTATATGCATTTCTGGATTCACCCATACGTGCTACATGCCCTGCCCATCTCAAGCGTCTGGATTTAATGTTCCTAACTATGTCAGGTGAAGAATACAATGCGTGCATCTCTGCGTTGTGTAACTTTCTCCATTCTCCTGTAACTTCATCCCTCTTAGCCCCAAATATTTTCCTAAGAAATTATTATTATTATTATTATTATTATTATTATTATTATTTGGTTGGGTCACTGGCTGAGAAAAGGATGCACTGGAAGGATTGGTCAACGGGAGAAGAGTTCGGGGTAGAAGATATCAGATCATAGACGACATTAAGACATATGGATCACATGAGGAAACGAAGATGAAGGCAGAAAAGAGAAAGATTGGAGAAAGCTGAGTTTGCAGTAAAAGACCTGCCCTTCAGTAGAACACCGAATGAATGAATGAATGAATGAATGAATGAATGAATGAATGAATGAATGTATTATTATTGTTATTATTTATTACTATTATTATTATTATTATTATTATTATTATTATTATTATTATTCAGTGATAAATTCCAGGCTTGACTGGAACTCGAACCCGGACTGTCTACGTAACAGACAAAGTCTGACCACTGGCCATCGCTGGGTACACCGATGTTTGAAATAGACTGTACAACCTACCAGGTCAATCAGTACTGGGACTCTAGCTAAGATCATACAAATACACAACACCGAGACTACACGATTACAAAAACAGAACACAAGAGCCGTAGAAATTACGACGTTTGTAGTGTTACTTTGGTATTATCTGGATATGACACACGTCGCAGCAAGCAGTGAGAATGGGATGGGATGGGGTGGGGGTGCATGCCCGCCAGCGAGACCAGAGCGAGGATTTCTTCCTCGTGTGCTGAAGGTTGTAGGAGTGGCAAGCATCTCCATTCTTCTCAGCTCCGAGTCCCTGTCAATTCCCGGCGTCCCATGAGCCCCGCCAACTCTGTGTACCGGGGCGGATATGGAACTCATTATCAAGAAGCTACAATGACTTTCAAAAGAGGGCGTCACGCGGCAATGGCGTTATAAACCTATCTCGCACAAACACAAAACTGTTTGGAGGCTGGAGCAAATTCTTAATCCTGTACACTAACGCTTCACGGGACACAGAAATCTATAATCGTATATTTCAGAGCCTTGGAAATCTGCCCTGTCTTGGGATTTTCTCAAATTTAAGCTGTTACAGTTTTATACAGGTCACTGGCGTCTAAAGGAGAGGAGGCTGATATTAATCATAAAGGCAACAAGAGCGGAAGAGAAAATAATTCAGATGACTGTCGACCTGCGCAACATTTCTAAGCAGCTGACGCTGACATCCAGTTTCCCACAACTGTGTTCCTTAACTTCACATTTACGAGTACATCAACATCATTGCATTCGTTATTATTATAATTATTATTACACTAGAGTCCCTCCGTTGGAATCTTCTGTTATGGAAACTTCTAATTTGGAAACCTAGATTTTATTATTATTATTATTATTATTATTATTATTATTATTATTATTATTATTATTATTGAATTTGGTATTCCCAAGAAACTAGTTCGATTAATTAAAATGTGTCTCAGTGAAACGTACAGCAGAGTTCGTACAGGTCATTTTCTGTCGGATGCTTTTCCAATTCAAAGCAAGGAGATGCAGTATCACCTTTACTTTTTTACTTTCCTCTACAGTATGCCATTAGGAAAGTCCAGGATAACAGAGAGGGTTTGGAATTGCACGGATTACATCAGCTGCTTGTATATGCGGATGACGTGAATATGTTAGGAGAAAATCCACAAAAGATTAGGGAAAACACGAAAATTTTACTTGAAGTAAATAGATAGGTTTGAAAGTAAATCCCAAAGAGAAAAAGTATATGGCTTATGTATGTCTCGTGACCAGAATATTGTACGAAATGGAACTACAAAAATTGGAAATTTATCCTTTGAAGAGGTGGAAAAATTCAAACATCTTGGAGCAACAGTAACAAAATAATATAAATGACACTCGGGAGGAAATTAAACGCAGAGTAAATATGAGAAATGCCTGTTATTATTCGGTTGAGATTCTTTTATCATCTAATATGCTCTCGAAAAACCTGAAAATTATAATTTATAAAACAGTTATGCGAACCGTTGTTCTGTATGGTTGTGAAACTTGGACTCTCACTTTGAAAGAGAACGGAGACGCTTACGAAAATACTTGGACCTAAGAGGGATGAAGTTACAGGAGAATGGGAAAGTTACACAAAAACAGAACTGCATCTACTGTATTTTTCGTCTGACATAATTAGGGATATTAATTAAATCCTGACGTTTTAGATGGACAGGGCATGTAGCACGTATGGATGAATCTAGAAATGCGTATAGAGTTAGTCGGAAGACCTGAGAGGGAAAAGACATTTTTGGGGAGGCCAAGGCGAAGATGGGAGGATAATATTAAAATAGATTTGAGGGAATTGGAATATGATGGTAGAGACTGGATTAATCTTGCTCAGGGTAGAGGCCGATGGCGGACTTATGTGAGGGCGGCAATGAACCTCCAGGTTCCTTAAATAGCATTTGTAATTAAGTATATACATGTCTCCTGGACTAACATACCGATAGACTTTTATGGATAATGTACTGTTTTTTTAGGTATAGAACTAGTTAACAAATGAAATTGCCCGTTACTTAGATCTCTAGTAGCCTACTCTCTTCGGGATCTTAAAAAATAATTCAATACGTTAATAATTAAATAATTCAAATGTACTAGACAAAATTCAAATATCTGGGAGCAACAGTAATAAATATAAAGGATACTCGGGAGGAAATTAAACACAGAATAAATATGGGAAATGTCTGTTATTATTCGGTTGAGAGGCTTTCATCATCCAGTCTGCTCTCAAAAAATCTGAAAGTTGGAATTTATAAAACAGTTATAATACCCGTTGTTCTCCATGGTTGTGAAACTTGGACTCTCACTTTGAGAGAGGAACATAGGTTAAGAGTGTTTGAGAATAAGGTGCTTAGGAAAATATTTGAGGCTAAGAGGGATGAAGTTCCAGGAGAATGGAGAAAGTTACACAACACAGAACTGCACGCATTGTATTCTTCACCTGACATAATTAGGAACATTAAATCCAGATGTTTGAGATGGGCAGGGCATGTAGCACGTATGGGCGAATCCAGAAATACATATAGAGTGTTAGTTGGAAGGCTGGAGGAAAAAAGACCTTTGGGGAGACCGAGACGTAGATGGGAAGATAATATTAAAATGAATTTGAGGGAGGTGGGATATGATGATAGAGACTGGATTGATCTTGCTCAGGATAGGGACCAATTGCGGGCTTATGTGAGGGCGGCA